>NC_034604.1:82025874-82047857 GCF_900095145.1 Mus pahari | reverse complement strand
TTTTATGGTCTTCACTGTTGCTAGGTAACTGGGGAGGAATTTAGCCTGACTTCTAGCCATGCTTCTTTTGTGGGGGCTGGAGAGGGCAGTAACTTAGGCAGGAGCCACAGTTCTAGAAGCATGAGGGAATGCCTATCATGTCATGTAGGTGAATTATCACCACTCAGGTTCAGACCTCAGCTCAACTGGAGACCAGCCTGTCTGTGCAGAGCCCAATGCCCCACAGGCTTCTACCTGTTTAGCAGTGATCTCCTGTATTTCTTTATGTGAGTTATTAATTTCCTTCTTAAAATCCTCTACTAGCATCATGAGATATGATTTTAGATCTGAATCTTGCTTTTCAGGTGTGTTGGGGTATCCAAGAATTGCTGGGGTGGGAGTGCTGTGTTCTGATGATGCCCAGCGATCCTGGTTTCTGTTAGTAAGATTCTTTCATTTGCCTTTCGCCATCTGGTAATCTCTGGTGTTAGATGTTCTAGCTGTCTCTGACTGGAGCTTGTTCCTCCTGTGATTCTTTAGCCTCTGTCAGCACTCCTGGGAGACCAACTCTCTCCTGTGTCCCAGTGGTCAGATCACTCTCTGCAGGCAAGCTTTCCTCTTGCAGG
This sequence comes from Mus pahari, assembly GCF_900095145.1. Lineage (NCBI taxonomy): Eukaryota > Metazoa > Chordata > Mammalia > Rodentia > Muridae > Mus > Mus pahari. Next base: position 82,047,252 of record NC_034604.1, on the reverse strand, counting down.
GAAGGTGCTCAGAAGTCTGGAGCTCAGATCCAGCTCCTGATTCCTGGGGTCAAAGCCATCCCTGGAGGCAGACTCTCCTCTGGTAGGGAAAGTGTCCAGGGGTCTGGGTCTCAGCTCTGTCTCCTGGCTGAGGATGAAGGCCTGAAGGGAGCCTATCCAAGAAGCGCTGTTGCTTCTGCCACCCATGTGCTCTCCTGCATAGACTGGTCTCAGTGATCCCAAGATTCTGGGTGTGCTAGGGCCTGCCTTTGTCCTTTGACTCTGTTGCTGCTAGCACAAGACCCTCTGGGCTTTTTGGAACTGATGTTGCATTCCACTAACCAGTAATCTCAGGGTCCCGGGTGTGCTAAGGTGCCTGCAGTGTGGAGAGACTGCTGGGGACATTGGGGCCCTCCACTGAGATCACGCTGAAGATGGTACAGGGGTCCTTAATTCATTTCTTTGCACCTCACATACTTTTCTTAATTGCAAACCTAATATTTTAAAAGTATAAGGTCAAATTATTTTTGTGTCATGTGTTTGATTAAATAAAAATGAATTGTGAAGAATGGTTAGTAAAACCAACAGCAAATTTTCAAACTCACACTGATTTCAGGCTCATGGCTCTCAGCCATTCAATAATCCATGATTTCTAAGGCTCTAAATTACTAAGTAGTCTGTGACAAGTCAAAAAAAGTTGTCCTTCAGTCAAAAACTGCATAGAAATGACACTTAAAACATAGATAATACTAAAGTCTCCAAGAAAATTACCAATTTACCAGTTATATTTTTTTCAGTTATAAGAAACCGTTTTTAGCAGACAATAAAGAAAGGTGATTTCATTATGTTCAATTTGGAATGGTACCAATGGCTTTCAAGAGATTACTAACTATCCTTTACCTAAAAAAAGCAATATTGGCATCAACAAAGAATAACAATCTTTCTATAGCAGAAGTGAAAGTTTGTCAAAGATAATGGCAATAATTACACATTTAGGAACCATCTAATTGAGTCAAAATTCTGCTTGCTGAGCTTACTATATGCTAAGCTAAAGTGGAATTGGTGAGCCATCCTCCACAGACTAATTTTGAAATACTGGATAAATCTTGATTATTTCAGAGATATGCAGTAGGGGGTTGAATTTGCTTTTGATGTTCTTCATGTTAATGTGATTTGACTTTTAAAACCTTGGACTACAGATGCCAGATGCCAGAATAAAATAAACCATATTTATGGTGACTTCAGATCCCGAAGAACAGAGAGTGTGACATTTTCTTTGAGATCAGAAACTCAGAACAAGGTTGTAGTTGGACTTAGTTTCTGATTTAGATTGCTGTAGAAAAGTTACAAAAAAAGGGGGGGGGGCTTGTGAAAATGTTCAGATCTCTTGTGCAGTTCAAGTAACATAATCATAAAGACTTAAGAAACTGAAGACTGGAGCTGATTGTAAAGGGAATGGTGGCCTACTGTGCATGTGGCAGTAACAGAATCCATCATGGAAGCTGATGTTTTGTAGTGCTGAAGATCCAGTTACTAGTTGTTCTTTTATCACACTGTATGAGATGGTTGTTATTCTCCTTTACTACCTAAAGGTCTTGGCTATTTGAACATAAGTTCTTTCAAAGGTTCAATGAGATAGTACTTGATGTTTGGACTAGTAATTTCTTTAAGTATTTGATTTCTAAATGCAGCAAAGGTTAGCATGTCCCCTTCAAAGATAAAGCAAAAACTGTATTTATTAAACAGGTACATCATGTGCACCAAATTATAAGCAAATTTACCCAAAAGTATACTGAATATGAAAAACGGGACATTGTAATTTAGGGATAGGAATCTATAATTTTCTAATTTGCTGCCAAAAAGTAACTGAGCAAAATAAAATGATAGGTTACCAAGTGGCTCTACAAGAGTGATATGTGTGATTGGCCTGTGATACCATCAATTAAATTCTCAATGTACTCTTTTCTAGGAAAAAATAATGATCTTAAGGTTGATAAAACAATATTTGTTTTTTCATTTATTGAAAATATATTCTTTTCTCATACAACATATCTTTATAGCAATTTCTCCTCTCTCTATGTCTTCCAGTCTCTCTGCACATCTCCTTCCCTTAAGATCCACTTCTTTTCTTTCCTTTATTGGAAAAGATGAGGCTTCTAGGAGGTAACAACCAAATAAGACAAAATAAACTATAAAAAAAATCCAAATCAATACATTGAGGCAGGACAAGGCAATTTAACAGGAGGAAACTATTCCCAAGAGTAGGTACAAGAACCAGAGACCTGATCATTCATGACCTCAGAAGTCCAACAAAAATACTAAGCATAAAGTTATAATGCATACATAGAAAACCTGGTACAAACCAGTGTAGGCTCTGTTCTTTTTTTTTAATTTATTTATTATTATTTTCTTTATTTACATTTCAAATGCTATCCCGAATGTTTCCTATACCCCACCCCAGCCCCTTCTCCCCTACCCACCCACTCCCATTACTTGGCCCTGGCCTTCCCCTGTGCTGGGTCATATAAAGTTTACAAGACCAAGGGGCTGATTAGGCCATCTTCTGCTACATATGCAGCTAGAGACACAAGCTCAGGGGGTACTGGTTAGTTCATATTGTTGTTGCACCTACAGGGTTGTAGCCTCCTACAACTCCTTGGGTACTTTCTCTAGCTCCCCCAATGGGGGCCCTGTGATCCATCCAATAGCTGACTGTGAGCATCCACTTCTGTGTTTGCCAGGCACTGGCATAGCCTCACAAGAGGCCACTATATCAGGGTCCCTTCAGCAGAAACTTGCTGGCATGTGCATTAGTATCTGGGTTTGGTCTTGCTGCTTTGATCTCTGTGCTCAGTTGATTCAGGCAGCCTTGATCTCCTGGTGTTCTCAATGCACTCTGACTTTTACATTCTTTCTGCCTCCTCTTCTGTGGGATTCCCTGAACTCTGAGGAGAGAGGTTTGATGGAGACATTCCATTTAAAGCTGTGTGTTCAAAGGTCTCTATGTGTAATATCTGGCCATGGGTCTCTGAATTTGTTCCCATCTGCTGCAGGAGAAAGCCTTTTGATGATGGCTGTAAAAGGCACAGATCTATGAGTATAGCAACATATCATTAGTAATCATTTTAGTGTTATGTTTTTAAGCCAGTAATATTTGCTTTTACCCTATGTACATGGGCTGTGAAATCTCTGGTTCTTGGTAACCCAAACTATGTTGGATATGGGTTCTTACTCCTTTAGCAGGCCTTAAATCAAATAAAACATGGGTTGCTTACTCCCACAAGTTCTGTGCCACCATTGCCCTAGCATGTATTATTGGCAGGATATATTGTAGTGAAAAGGTTTTGTGGCTGTGTTAATGTGTACTTTCTCTTTTGGTAGTCTGCAGAATACCTTCCCAAATGAAAGAGACTAGAATATAGTAGTTAGAACTTCATATAGGCTCCAGATTGACTTCATGTCCAGTGAGTTGTTCGGGTGTTGACTTCAACAATGGGGTCCCCATAGTCAGTTTGTGGAGAACAACCCATTGTTTCCAACAGCCTGAGTTCTTTGGTTATTTCTACATGACCACCTTCATAGCCAACAACTCAACTGAATTAAAGCCAGTGTCACTATTTGTTTAGAGACAAGAGATGGTCAGCTGGGACTCTGTCACCATTGTTATTGGGAGACCATATTAGGGTTGCCTTCATACATTTAGTGGATTTTCTATAACAATAGGTTTCCATACCATCCTTCAAATGCCCCTCAATTCTAGCTGTCTTGCCCTGTATTTTCTTTCTCAACACTGCAACTTCCCTCATCTTACATGACTCTACAATTTGCATCCTACCCACCCACAAAATCCATTCTACTCATTGTGGAAAGATTCATGTGCTGCTCATAGTTTCTTTATTTATACCTAAGATTTATGGGTCTACAGATTGTTATCATTTATTTAATGGCTAATATCAATATGTAAGTGTATATTTAACATATGTATCTTTCTTACTGGTATTTATGGGTTGTCTCAGTCTGGGTGGCTTTTTGTAGTTCCATCAGTTTGCTCTCAAATTTCATGATGTCACTTTTTAACATCTGAGTAATACATGGTTATGTAAATATACGACACTTTTCTTTAACCATCCTTCTGATGAGGGGCATCTAGGTTGTTTACAATTTCTGGCTATTATGAATAGAGCAGTAGTAAACTTGTTTGAGCAAGTGTCCTTGTGCTAGAACAAAGTGTCCTTGGGTACATGCCATTCAGTGATATAGCTGGATTTTTTTTTAAGTATAAAATAGAGTTCATTTAGGGCATGGGAAGGGGACTTAAGAGAGTAGTAGAGGCAGAGAAAGGGAGAGAGAAGGAGAGAGCAGAGAAGTAGAAGACTGGCCATGGCCATGTTGAGAGAGGGGGGAAGGTAAGGGGAAGAGAGGGGGCACAAGGGGATAAGAGGCAAGAGAGAGGTAAGAGAGCAAGGGAGCTAGCTGGATTTTGATATAGATTTCCACAGTAGTTGTACAAGTTTATAATGGCATTAGCAATGGATGAGTGGACTCTTATTTCATGTCTTCTGCATCAGCAGTCATTGGTGTTATTGAGCTTAGCTATTCTGACAGATATAAGATGGATTTGCATTTTTGATGGCTAACAATGAACATCTCTTAGTGTTTCTCAGCCAATCGAGATTCCTCTATTGAGAAATCTCTGTTTAAATCTGTTCCTCAATTTTTATTAGATTATTTGAATTTTAATATATAGTTTCTGAATTCCTTATATATTTTGGATATAAGTTCTCTACTGATGTGGATTGATAAAAAATCTTTCCCATTCTGTAGGCTGGAACTTTGTTTAACTGAGAATGTCTTCTGCCTACAGAAACATTTCAGTTTCATTATGTCCCATTTATTAATTGTTGATCTGAGTGCCCACAATATAGGGCGTTCTTTTCAGGAAGTCCTCTTCTATGCCAATGAGTTTAAGGCTGTTTACCATTTTCTCTTCTCTACTGTATCTGGTTTATACTGAACTCTTCGGTCCATTTGGACTTGAGTTTTGTGCAGTGTGATAACTATGATAATCAATTTGATTATTCTACATGCAGACAGAAGTTTGACCATTTGACCAGTAACCATTTGTTGAAGATGCTATTTTTTTCCATTGTGTATCTGTGGCTTTTGCTTTTTAATTTAAAAAAACGTGTCCATACATGTGTGGATTTATGTCTGTATCTTCAATTTGGTTCCATTGAAGAATGTATCTGTTTGTATGACAATAACATGTGGTTTTTATTACTATATATCTTATAATATAAACTGAAATAGGGAATGGTGAGACCTCCAGCAATTCTTTTATTGTTCAGGATTATTTTAGCTATCCTGAGTTTTTGTTTGTTTGTTTGTTTTTGTTTTTCAGTATAAAGTTGAAAGTTTAACTCTTAATGTCTGTAAAGAATTGTGTTGAAATTTTGATAGTAGTCACATTGAATCTATAGAGTGTTTTTTTTTTTTGTAGGATAATCATTTTTTACTATGTCAATTGTACCAATTCATAAGCATGGGCAAACTTTTCATCTTCTGATATCTTCTTCAATAGCTTTAAGGAATTGAAGTTTTTATTATATAGGTCTTTCACTTGCTTGATAAAGTTATCTAAGACATTTCATATTATTTGAGACTATTGTGAAAGGCGTTGGTTATCCAATTTTATTCTTAGTCAATTTGTCATTTTTATATAGGAGGATTACTAATTTTTGAGTGTTAATTTTGTATCCAGTTACTTTACTGAAGGTGTATATCCGCTATAGGGGTTCTCTGATAGACTTTTTAGTTACTTATGTATATTATCATATCATATGCAAATAAAGATACTTTGACTTCTTCCTTTCCAATACTCTCAATCTCCTTAAGTTGTCTTATTGCTCTAACTAGTTTATATTTAAAAGATATTTTTTGCAAATACATAGCAGAGGTGTGATAATTGACATATCTGTATTTGCTATTTGCCCTTCTTAGGAATCGCTGACAATATATTTAATACTGGGTACATAATTTACCATTTCCAATGACCCGAGTTAAGACCAAATTTCAATAGTCCATAAGACTAATTAAAAGCTATATTTATTTTTATGAGATTTAAGACTGATTTAGAATTATAAAACTGTTCATTAAATAAGTTAATGAGTCAACTTTGGAGGATATTTAGTTCATCTCTATACTTCCAGTTTGGAATGACTTTGACCTTATTTAATTAAGAGAATCAGAGAATATGAACATTTCTCTTAAAAGATATGATCAATTGTTTCTCCCTGATCATTCCAAGAATGTAACAATTCTAAACCAAGTAAGACTTTTATTGTTTAAAAAAAACAAAATAAAGAGTAGACATAGTCTGATATTTTAAAAGGATTATAAAGATAAAAGCCATAAGACCAGAAGTCATAGCTTTCTTGGGAATGGCTCTAATTTTCCCTTCCTATCTAATTTCTTCTATATAAAGTATTGATTGATTTTGCATCATGCCTCCTACAATATTTTAAGTACTTGGTCAATGCTTACTATTCTAAAACACAGAACTTATATGGAAGACTTCAAATCCAACCAGGGCTGTTGGGTACTCCCATAATCTATCATGTACCACACTCATTTTATCCATATCTGTTGTCTCCATGTTCAAGACACTCTTCAGGGTCATCCCTCACATATGACCATTGGAGCCTGCCAAGTACATTCATTTCTGACACTTAACTCTGTAGCTAATATTGAGACTCTGCTGACTGACATCATTATCTCTTATATAATCATATGAATTTACCTTCTATTACTTTACCTGAGGTAGTTTTATCATGATGAGTATGGATTAACTATGTGGAAGAATTTAAGAGTCTGAAATCCAACTAAAGAATGTAGGAGGAACTTGTTGCCATTAAGCACATGCATTTCAGAGAATATCTAGACGCCCTGGTGTCACTAAGATGAGCAAATAGGTGGTGGAGAGATTTGAGAGAAAGAGAAACAGAATGAGGAGAAGCAGAACTGGAGATATGAAGATGATAGTGAGAAAATGCCTGATGTGAATAGCCTATGATGATGTCTACAGTCCTGCAGCATCTGGAGTCTGTATTGATGTTCATGACCCATGTTAACACTAAAAGTCATTTGGATGTCCCTGGTCTGGGCTGCCACCTGGTGCCATGCTGATGTCCAAGGGCTGTGCAAAACTGTCCCTGTTCCTTGCCAGCTATAGCACTAGGATAACTGGCCCCATCCCTCAACTGGGTGGGCAGCATGGGAGAGTTGTCCCAGAGGCTTAATCTGGAGAGCTTCTCCACTTGTCAGCAGCTGCAGCACTTGGGAGAGTGGTTTCCACAGCACCTCACCCAGGTAGCTGGATGCAGTAGAGTTGGCAGCTGATCAACTCAGTAATCACGCAGGCCCAGATTTAGGGATCTAAGTTGGCCCAACCCCCAAACTCCCCTCCCCCATGTATGAATTTCTGAACCACATGAGGGGCCAGTCCTACAGAACCAAAGCTACTTCGTGCCATGTGGACACAACAGAGTATCTGAGGGGAGTCCCTGTGAACATCCAGTATTGACAGTGTAGCAGAGCCCAGAGGCCTTGAATCAGACTAATGACTCACTACAGTGAACACTTGCAAGTATATTTGTTTGGTCAAAAGAGTATACTGTGTGAAACACTTTGACCTTTCACATCTTCCATGGTGAGGATTTTTTTCTTTATTTTGGGAAAGAGGTTGCAAGGGCATAGGACAGATATGGAAGAATGGTGAGATGAGTGAGATTGGGTGCACGATGTGAAATTCACAGAGAATCAATAAATGTAAAATAAAACAGGAGGTCACAACAAAGTGTTGTGTGTTAGATCTTAGTTGAGACACTACCTAAGAATTTGCATAATGCTGTGATCAGTCATTGTCATTATAAATCTGTATCTATAACTTTTAGAAAATCTTATGAACCTAGATCATGATGAAATAATCTAAAGCATTTATGAACTTAATTCTATGTCTAGATATACATAGTTGCAGCAGCATAACTGTGAAAACTTTCAGTTGTACTTTAGTATTGGGTTGTTATGTTTATATGTATGAAAATTTGAGGGAAATAATAACATATTAAGTATCCAAATTTATCTACCATAGTTCTTCCAGGCAAATGATTAAATAGCTATATGCATTTCTCTATGCACATGAAAATACAAATTTGTTTCCAAATAGTATCTTCCTTTTCCTCTATTTCCAATTGAATTTAATTAAAACTTTCATTAACCATTCAAATAATACACATATGTCTGGACCTCTGCTTTCTCATAATTTCCAAATACATGCTATAAATGTTCCTAACTAATTGTTTGGGGCTACTTGAATGCTTTAGTGACCTGGTTGTGGTCATTGCTTATAAATGGATTGAGTAAGCTATAGGGTAAATTTATTTACATTTCTACTGCTTATTTGTTATCTGTATTTTTTTCTCAATTCTAAGCCTTGACCTTATGATCAATGTGGGTCAACTATATGGTAGTATTTAAGGGCCAACAATCCAAGTAAAGAATGAAGGAAGATTTCTGTGTTGTTGGTGGTAAGATTTTGTTTTTTCTGTCTGCAGCATATTGCTATACCATTATTTCTAGACATTTTCTCTCAGTTCCTAGTACTGAAGTTAAGTGTTTTTTGTGCTTTGCTATTAAAGGAATGAAATTTCTCTATTATATTTTTAATGAAATTACCTCTATTGTGTCATGTATGTTTTCTATTTGTGTAAATAAGATTAGATTTGGATTTTCTTCTGCCCCCTGGAAAAAAAATCAATGTGTTTGTGTGTTTTTTATCATTTAAACAATAAAATTATTCAAATCCATGAAGAATCTGTTGCAATATTAACTTTATATCCTTAGTAAATGTGGCAAAGAACCAAATTATTAGTAGAATTCTATGACTTTCACCAACCAAAGAGTACACATGGCTCCAGCCGCATATGTAGGGCTCCAGCTGCATATGTAGCAGAGGATGGCCTTGTTAGACATCGGTGGAAGGAGAGACCCTTGGTCCTGTGAAGGCTCAAATTTCCAATGTAGGGGAATGCCAGGACAGGAAGGCAGGAGTGGGAGGGTTGGTGAGCAGGGGGAGGGGGAGGGGTTAGAGGGTTTTTTTGTTTTTTCCTTTGGAGGTAAACCAGCAAAGGAGATAACATTTGAAATGTAAATAAAGAAAATATCTAATAAAAAAATTAAAAAACATGAAAAAAATGTCTTTATTTTGTCAATGAACCCTTTTTCAAAATGTCTGTGGATTGTTTGTTTGTTTTTGAGAAAGAGTCTTGCTATGAAACCATGACTGGTATGATAGCCACTTTGTAACTTATGTTGATTGAACTCAATAACCCATGTGCATAATTATTAAAGCCTTGCTCACGATGCTAGTTTATAAATGACTGGAATTCTAGTGACTAAAATCAGGGTCTTATAGATTCTAGGCAATCAGTCTGCTCTTAAGCTAAAGCTTTTGCTTTAAAATTTCATTATCCTCATTAAAATATTGTTAGAGGTCTTTAAAACATTACTAAAACACATAATGTTTCTTTGGAAAGCATATACTAATTTCTTTGTTGTTATAATAGAGAGTTTTGAGTTCTATAAATATAATTGTGAATGAGCATATTGAGCAAGAGTTGACAAACATGCTCACCAAATGTCTTTCGAAAAATCAGAGTAAGAGGATTTATGACACAGGTGAATTTACATCAGCACCTAAGTATTAGGGGTTTTGTCACTTGAAACTGCTTCAAGGATTCAATCACAAGAAGCACTCCTTTGCTCAAGAACTAATAAAAATGTAGGTAAAACATAAATTTTATACAATGCTTTGACACTGTCTCAGTGATATTAAGAGAATGTAAATAATCTTACAAAATCTTCATTACTTTGAAGAGATATAAAGTAAAATATTTGTCTTCCTTCAAAGGGGCTTTTTTGTGTGCATGAGTTCTCATATCTATCAGAGATTACTGAAGAATAATGAAATTCAGCTGCAAAGCTCATCTAGAAGTGGTAATTCAAGGTAATAAAACTCTTGTTTTGAATTTGATATGACCACTTAAAATCAGGAGTATATTATGCTTCACATTATCATCTCATATGAAAGGCATGAATACAACAGAATTGGACAACTACCTCCAATATGTTCCTTAGTCCTGCAGGATCAAACCAATGCAGAGGGTCACTGCAATAATATTATGTGGAGCAATTCTCCTCACACGGAAGTAGTTCTGAATCCTACCTCAATGAGATCTATTCCTGTTGCACCACAGACAAATAACAATAACAGTAAGAAAGTCATATGATTATTACTGTGTTAATATTTAGACATCTTACGTATCCACTAAGTTATTAAAATAATGGGCAAATAAATGCAAGTCTCAAACTTGAGGTGAATAATCTCTAGATATTTACCTGACACATACATCATAATAAAACTATTAAATCCAATCCATTGAGTCCAAAATTTAATTCATTTAGTTAAAGATACATTTTTTTACCCATTACTTTATCATCTCCTCCCCTCTGTCTTTTCCAGTAAGGTTTTAAAATACTAGGTTTCTAACTAAAGCAAGTCTCCCCTGTAGTTTGAACATTTTGTGGCACTCATGAGCTCTCTTTCTTTGCATATGAAAAATGAGTTGCTAGTACATGAAATTCATATGATCCTCATTTTATCTTCCCATTTTCCATTGAAAGATTTTATTTGATATTTGAATATCTATACAATGTATTTTAAATTGCTTTATTTTTGAGATTATAATATAATTACAACATATTCTTTCCATTTAACTCTTCCAAACCCTTCCATGTACCCTTCCTTGTTTTCTTGCAAATTCCAGGCCTCTTTTATCATTAATTGTTGTAGCATAAATAGATTGTTTAGCATAAATTGTAGCATAAATATACATATATTGGAGTTTCCTATCCACGCATATCCCTAAAAATACAAATTCAACCTTATCAGTCTTAATAATATCAGATGTATGTATTTTTTCAGGGATGATCATTTGTTATCAGGTAATGAATTGATATGTTTTTCCCTGAGAAAATTATTTCTCCCACCCTCAGCATTTCTTTGTTACCTGTACTTTTTTGTGTCGGTTGAAGCCTCTTTGGCTTTCCCATGCCCTCTTTGCCATATCTATTGCTGTTGTACTTGTTTTGCTCATTTTTAGGCAGTCATGTTAGTGAAGCATTTTAGGAGATACAAATTCACAGCAAAGTCCATGATATTCTGGATTTTTAAAGTATTTCTGACCCCTCTTCCAAAAATAAACCCTGATGCTTAGGTCCAGAAGTTGTGTTATAAATGTTTCAGGGGAACCATAGTTTTGCATTTTGATTGGTTATTGGTTTCTGTAACGTCTCCATCTTCTGGAAAAAGAAGTTTCCCTGATAAGGAATAAGAAGTCCTGTTATTGGTGAGTATAGGAACAAACATTTAGCATGTTATAGTTTGGGAGTCTGTTGTTTTAGTGAAGTAGTTGGTGTTGATTCTCCTCCCAGATCCATGGCTTTACTAGCCTTGGGCTATTGGCTAGGTTTCCAGGATTAGATAGGCTTTACTCTTTGTTGAGCAGATAGATCATAAACCCAATTAGAGTACTGATGGTTACCACCAACATAGATATGCCATTACTGCACCCTTAGAGTTACTGTGACACAATATCATAGCTGAGTAGCACAAATGGTTGCTCTCCTCTTTTGGAAGCTTAAAAGACACCTACTAGATCTTAGAAAAATCAACAACCATCTACTTCATTAAAACAGAGGAATCCTTAACTACAACAAACTAAAATTTGTCCTTATACCCAGAGATAAGGATAATCTTTCACTTTCATATCGAAACTAGTTATTTAAATACTTATTTTTATTATCAAAAGAAATATTTATTAAAATGAGTGTTTATGTATAAATCTTATAAATATTTATCAAAAATCAGTAAAATCAGTATACCTATTAAGTTTGATGATAGAAGTCAAATATCGAAATAAATGGAGAGATATTCCATGTTTATAGTATGAAGTGCCAATATTGTCAAAATGTTAGTTTTTCAGAGTGAGACTGCCTCAAAAAACAACAACAAAAATCAGTTATTTAAATGAAACAACAGTCAAGAAACTCATAAATTACAAAACATTTTATGCATACCAACAATTATACTCCAGAGTTTTTATAAATATTGAAGAAACTATCCTAAAATATTTAATGAAGTAAAGGCAGTGTATGCAATTCCAATCGCTAATATTTTACAAACTGCAATGGAAAAATTGTGTAAATTCTCCAAAGTCTTCCAGTGGAAGAGTTATTTTCTTTGCCTTCAATAGTCACACACAATGGATTATTTTATCACTAACATGTGTTTTATTTCTATTTGCCAAAGTTCACAGCTACAATTCATCACCGTGGAGATTTTTCATTATTATAGAAAGCTGTTACGTAGACACAAAACACTGAAAACATGCTCATATGGTTCTCAGGACATCAACATACCACTTACTTAATTACAAGGAATGTAATTATGGGCTTCCAAAGGGAAGAATAGGAAAAAGAAATCAATGGCTTAATAGTGAAAAGCTCTCCAGGTGCTACCTCACAATCATGTTAATCATAACAGCAAGCAATCATGTTGATGATATAAAGATGAGATGAGGATGACAAGACATTTCTGGGAGTCTCTGTTCCCAAAACAAAATCTCTATCCATGTAGGAAAACATTATGAAAACCTGAACCTGAATATTCCATAAAATATCTGACTACTACACTCAACAGTTATCTGAAACAGCAAAAATGAGGAGACTCAGAGAAACTCACAAAACAGAGGGTGCCAAAGAAACATGGACAAAATTATGTTCGTGTATGTGGAAGAGATTCTCAACAAATAAAGGACTTTCAGAAAAAACTAAAGAAATTTGAGTAAAATATAGAATACTTGTAGCCACATCATCCCAAGAATGTCCCCTACTGCAATAAGTACGTCATGGTGGTGGAAGGGGTTAATAAAATAGGACACTAGTTTAGTGGGTAGCCTGCAGTTTCTATTCTACTATACCATCATTTATTGCATAGATTGTGCAATAATATCTGTATATATCTAAATTATTTTGTGACACAAGCACATTTTAAACTCCTTTATCTCTTTTGATTGGAGTAGCAAATAAACCTCTCCTCTGAGTAGGAATTCATTTTTAAGAGATGTTTTATGGTCTGACATTTATGTAAGGACTAATTCTCTCAAAATTATTCTTTAACTGACATCTTTTTAGCTTGTCTGAAATTGCTTAGATTTCATAATTTTGGACTGTGAGCATAACCTAAACTCTTATTTCTTCATTTCACATCTGCTTCTTGTCAATAGGTATATTCTCGGAGTCACATGGAAAACTCATTCTTCATTGGTTTCCTTCCTGATGACATCTGAGCAATGCTTCAGGTTTTCTGGCCAATTATGAGGCCCACAGTGAATATATATATATATATATTCAAAAACTATAAGTAACAAACACACTGAAGAGAACAACCTGCATAAAGGGAGAGGAATCAGAAGATATTTTGCAATTATAAAATGATAGCACTGGGTTGTTCTAATATTCTACCAAGCAACACCTGTGACTGAGTCCCATGTGCTCCAAAAAGTTTGAGATCTGAGGTGAATTTATGAAAATAGGCAATTTTGATTTCATAATGCACAATCAGCATCTTCTATCTTATATACTTTGGTAGCTCTAGCATTTGAAACTTTCTGAATGCAGAAGGAAGAATGTAGTCACATGATTTATCAATATGATATGAACAATTTACACAATTATATATAAAGAGTAGTAGTTTATTTGAAAGAATTTTCTTTAAACATAGAGCTTTCAAAATGTACAATTAGACCTGTGTGTGTAGCTCAGTAGTTCATCCTTTATCTAGCATGTGTGACGCCTGGAATTCAGTCTTCAGCATCTTAAATATGTATACATTCATCATTTGGCACTAAATTACATTCAGTTGAGACAGTATAGTATGACCAATCACATATGCATATAAGATTTTATGGACTAATACAAGCAGTTCAACTCCATCTTCTTTATATGCAACTAATAATACAACTCTTCTGATTCCAATTTCTTCCCTGTGTTATTGATCGCTACAGACCCAGCCTCAGTTGAGTCTTATACCTCATGCTCCAAATTGATACTAAATCTGACTAAATTTGTGGAATAATGTGAAACTGATCACCTGATGAAAATGTTTTACTCTAGTGGCAAACCTAGCTACCTCATAAGTTACTCTGTGTTATATGAAAGTCACACACACACACACACACACACACACACACACACACACACACACACGAGCTCTTACTACAGGTTTATGTCAGGTCTATAAACGTATTAGCAATTTCTGGGGAAGTAGTACTGAAAAAAGTGTCATCTCCTGCAAAGGTAGTAGGGAAATTAAGCAGTCTTATTATTGAAGTATTCTTTAGGGTAGGTTGCATGTCCAACAATAAATAGCCAACAGAAAATAAACTCAATGCCATCTTGGAGATTCCTTATCTCACAATGTCCTGGCAAAGGGATTATTTTAAAGTGTTTTTAAATTTATCTTACTTTTTATTTTTGTTTTCTTTTGCTTAAATATTTTTTAAAATTTGTTTTCTCTTTTTTACACTACAGGTCCTTTGTATATTATATTTGACATTATTATATATTATATTCTATATTATGACTTCTAGTTAGCTTTTTATGGGATTACTGAATATGCGAATAAATGTATCTGCATCTATATCATTTTCTTGTGTCTTTTGGGGGAGCTCTTTTCTTTCTGATTTTTTATTTCTCCTATTTTGATATGGTATGTTTTTTGTTTAGTTTCTAATGAGATACAAAAGAAGATGAATCCAGAGGTGAAGGAGGAGAAACTAGAAGGAGTAGAGTGAAGGGAAGCCATAATCAGCATATATTATCTAAGAAAAATATCTACTTTTAATAAAAAGAAAAAGGAAAAGAAAATATTATATTATGTAATGACAGAAAATTATAAATATTTTATTATTTCACATTAAAATATACACACCATTTTATTATATAAAAACTATAAATGATTTGATTTAGTTAAAATGTGCTTTCAATTTTCATTATAATTCTTTTTATTTTATTACTGCATTAGCATGTTAGGACATGTATCAATCCTCACTTCTTATAATGAGAAGTGAATTTTTGTACCTCCTATATGCAAAGCCCTGATTTTGCCAACACAGAGAGACTCCTGGACTTCCGGACCCATTTATTATGTCATTGTTTTTCTAACTGAAGGCAATCATCCATCCATATTAATTACTTTATCCATGGACTCAAAAAACTGTAGATAAAAAAGAAACATATTAGATGCTTCTCATCTTTATTTGATAAAGGTGCAGAATGTATTTGCAGTACACAAAGATCCTTGTATCAGGGGACACAAATTTTCCAGAGATGAAATAAAATATGGAGAGGATAATTTTAGCTCAGACTCAAATACTCTGATATTTATCTCATACACCTAAGTATCAGTGCCTGGTCCTAGAGTAGGTTCCTAAAGATCTCAGCTTATGCTGGGTTTAACCCTTCCCCTGGACTTGTTATTCTCTAAATCAGGGCAAACTCAGAAACACTTCTTCAAACAGAAATTTACTGAATGAAATCTCTCTGGCTTCCACAGTTCACTGGGGCCTGGGATAGTTTAATCTGGATTTTCTAGAGGGGGCCTTGAGAAGAGTGCTAAAATATCAGTCTTTGTGTGTTCACAATAGTGGCTCCTTTCTGTATATTACATATGCTAGAATTCTACTCCTGGACCCTGTAACTTTACTTTGGACACCAGAGAACTATTTTTACCCAAATAAGCACTGCTGTCAAACCTTAGCATAGGTGACTAAGAACAATTTGCATTCTAATATTCGAATGTATTATATTTATACAGACATAACAAACTGGCTAAATAGATTGATAAGGGATAGATAGACACATAGATTATAGGGATGACTACTGAATAAAATGGGATAAATCTTAGCAAATCCATTCATCAAGAAAGACAAAGACAGTGCAGAATCTGATCTTATTTGGAAACAGATGAGGTTTATTTCACCTATTTTACATTGCCATGTTTTTAGCTGACAATAATTAAATATATTTTATTTTTACATTTTTATTTATTTGTTTATTTATTCACTTGTTAGTGGTAGTGGTGGTGGTGGTATGAGTGTGCATGCATGCATGTGTGCGTGTGCTCATATATGTGTGTGTGTCTGAAACATGCATACTACAGTGCATGGGTTGAGATCAATAGGCAATCTGGGGCAGTATCTTTTTACATTGGTTCTGAAAATCATCAGGCTCCATGGCAAATGCCCTTCCTCAGTGAGCCATCTTTTCTTTCTCTTTTTCTTTTTCTTTTTCTTTTTTCTTTTTCTTTTTCTTTTTCTTTTTCTTTTTCTTTTTTTTTCTTTTTCTTTTTCTTTTTCTTTTCTTTTTTTTCATTAATCATTGCATTCATTTACATCTCGAATGATATCCCACTTCCTAGTCACCCCCTCCACCAACCTCCTATTCCATGCTATCGCACTTCCTGATTACCCCTCCCCCATCCCACATTCCTCACCTCCCTTTTGCCTATATTAAAATGTTCTTCCACACACTCATACATTCCTGCCCCACCTCTCCAGCCATCTTTTCACCCTTGACATATCTATCACATTTAATCTTGGATTTAGAACTGTGTTTCTAATTCAGGATGATTCATTTAGGCAAATTAAAAACACACCATACCATGTATTTATTTTGTGACAAACTCATTTGAAAACCCCTTTGTTTCACTTGTGAAATTATCTTTTTCTTTCTTTTTTCTTTTTCTTTTTCTTCTTCTTCTTCTTCTTTTTTTTTTTTTTTTTTTTTTTTTTTTTTTTTTTTTTTTTTTTTTTGCAGTCACTATTCTTTGAGATAAATTAGTAATGCTCATTTCCTATAAGTGAAATCTCATACCTTCTGGAGTATATTCTGCCTGCTCACAGAACTTCCTCCTCTAGCTTCTTGTAATCATTCATTTTCTATTGCTTCTATAGAAAAAAATAAGACTTACAGATCTTTCATTTAGAGTTTGACTCCAATCTCACTAGTTTAAAGTCTGTGTTAAACAACTACTTTCATTTTGGGGGTAAGGCAGAATCTGCTTTTTTGCCTTTAAGATATATTCCAACATACTCAGGTTCTTTAGATTGTGGTTCTTATAACCAATCAATACATATCACTCTTTGAAGCTTCTCTGCCTCCTCTTTGGCTCTGATCATTGTGGTAACACTGAACCCTTGGGGATAATCTAAATTGCTTTAATAAAATATCATGACCCCAAATAGCTTATAAATGAAAGAGTTTATTTTGACTAATCATTCAAAAGATAAAGTCCAAATGGCAAGGAAAACATGGTGGCAGGTGGCCAGAGCAGGAAGCTGGATGATCACATTTTACCAAACAAGAACTTGAACTGGTAGTGAGGCAAAGCTATAATTTCACAAAATCCTCCAACAGTAACTTCCTTCCCCTAGCAGGCCCCCATTATAAAGTCTCATAAACTTCTTAAACAGTGTCAACAACTGGGGATCAAACCCACCACTGTCTTAATCAGTGTTCTATTGCTATGAAGAGACATTATGACCACAGCAACTCTTTTATAACAGAAAGCAATTATTTGGGGCTTGCTTACAATTTTAGAAGTTTCGTTCATTACTGTCATGGCAGAAAGTATAGAACCATATAGGCAGACATAATGCTGGAGAAATAGCTGAGAGATTTACATCTGGGTCCACAGAAAGTAGGAAGAGAGAGAAAGATTCCCAGCTGGGCATGGACTTTGAAACTCAAAGCCCACTCTCAGTGACACAGTTCCTCTAATAAGGCCACACCTCCTAATCCTTTTTTTAATTTGCAATTATTTTTATTGGTTATTTTATTTATTTACATTTCAAATGTTACCCCCTTCCCAGTTTCCCCTCCACAAGCTCCCTATCCTCTTCCCCTCTACCTCCCTCTATAAGGGTGCTTCTCCACTGGCCTACCCACTCCTGCTTCAGCAGCCTAGCATTCCCCTATCCTGGGTCATCAAGCCTTCAAAGGACCAAGGGACTCCTCCCAGTGATGCCAGATAACTGCTTATAATTTTTCTTTTTTTATTAGATATTTTCTTTATTTAAATTTCAAATGCTATCCCAAAAGTTCCCTATACCCTACCCCCGCCCCTGCTTCCTTACCCACCCACTCCCACTTCTTGGCCCCTGGCATTCCCCTGTACTGGGGCATATAAATTTTGCAAGACCAAGGGGCCTTTCTTCCCAATGATGGCCAATTAGGCCATCTTCTGCTGCATATAAAGCTAGGGACACGAGCTCTGGGGGTTACTGATTAGTTCATATTGTAGTTCCACCTATAGGGTTGCAGACCCCTTCAGCTCCTTGGGTACTTCTCTAGCTCCTCCATTGGGGGCCCTGTGTTCCATCCAATGCTGACTGTGAGCATCCACTTCTGTGTTTGCCAGGCACTGGCATAGCCTCACAAGAGACCACTATATCAGGGTCCCTTCAGCAAAATCTTGGTGGCATGTGCATTAGTGTCTGGGTTTGGTGGCTGATGATGGGATGGATCCCCAGGTGGGATAGTCTCTGGATAGTCCATCCTTTCGTCTTAGCTCCAAACTTTGTCTCAACTCCTTTCATGGGTATTTTGTTTCCTATTCTAAGGAGGAATGAAGTATCCACATGTTGGTCTTCCTTGGTTTTCTTGCGTTTTGCAAATTGTATCTTGGGTATTCTAAGTTTCTTGACTAATATCCACTTATATAGTGACTTCTTTTGTGATTGGGTTACCTCACTGAGGATGATAACTAAGGATGATATCCTCCAGATACATCCATTTGACCAAGAATTTCATAAATTCATTGTTTTTAATAGCTAAGTAGTACTCTGTTGTGTAAATGTACCACATTTTCTGTATCCATTCCTCTATTGAGGGACATCTGGGTTCTTTCCAGCTTCTGGCTATTATAAATAAGGCTGGTATGAACATTGTGGAGCATGTGTCCTTATTACCAGTTGGAACATTTTCTGGGTATATGCCCAGGAGAGGTATTGCTGGATTTTCGTGTAGTACTACGTCCATTTTTCTGAGGAACCGCCAGACTGATTTCCAAAGTGGTTGTACAAGCTTGCAATCCCACCAGCAATGGAGAAGTGTTCCTCTTTCTCCACATCCTTGCCAGCATCTGCTGTCCCCTGAATTTTTGATCTTGGCCATTCTGACTGGTGTAAGATGGAATCTCAAGGTTGTTTTGATTTGCATTTCCCTGATGGTTAAGGATGTTGTACATTTTTTCAGGTGTTTCTCAGCCATTCTGTATTCCTCAGTTGAGAATTCTTTGTTTAGCTCTGTACCCCATTTTTTAATGGGATTATTTGAATTTCTGGAGTCCAGCCTCTTGAGCTCTTTGTATATATTGGATATTAGTTCTCTATCAGATTTAGGATTGGTAAAAATCCTTTCCCAATCTGTTGGTGGCTTTTCATCTTGTTGACAGTGTCTTTTGCCTTACAGAAGCTTTGCAATTTTATGAGGTCCCATTTGCCAATTCTTGATTTTACAGCACAAGCCATTGCTGTTCTGTTTAGGAATGTTTTCCCTGTGCCCATATCTTCGATGCTTTTCCCCACTTTCTCCTCTATAAATTTCAGTGTCTCTGGTTTATCTGGAGGTCTTTGATTCAATTAGATTTGAGCTTTGAACAAGGAGATAAGAATGGATCAATTCTCTTCTACATGATAAGCGCCAGTTGTGCCAGCACCATTTGTTGAAAATGCTGTCATTTTTCCACTGGATTGTTTTAGCTCCCTTGTCAAAGGTCAAGTGACCATATGTGTATGGATTCAATAACTGCTTATAATTTGTCTTTGAATTCATCGTAATATAGATGTAAAGATGAAATAGTAGGTGTTTGATGGGAGTAATTATTAAATGTTATTTTGACATGTGTAAGGAATCAACTATACTGTTGTTAGCAGATGTTTGAGACCTTATTTGAGGTTTGGGATGAAAAACATAATTCATTTCAATTTTCCATGTTTTTCTCTATTGAACGTCAAATATCTATAGTAGATGAATGGACATTTTAGTTATCTAAGTGAGTAAGATAAACAAACCACTTGGGATATTTACACAGGAAAGCTCAACACCACAAACAGTTATGCTTCAAAAGAAATGAGACCTGCACAGACAGCAGTAGTCACTGACAGTTGTTTAGGACTTCACATGGTTTAATAGTCTGAAAAGTTATCAGTTCCTAAATAGGTGGTCTGGAAAAATATATAAGAACCAGACGCTGAACAAGTGACATTTAAAAATCAAATTTGTAAATATAAATGCCACTTTTTTTTCCTCAGATGAGGTGATGAAATGAAAGCCATACTGAAGCATTATAAATGCACTGCTTGTGCTTGGTACAAAGAAGTTCCTTCTCTGTTCTATCTCTAGTCCTAGGACAGGAAGCTTCCAGTCTCCATATATTCTAATCTTCTACAAACCCAGATCTGAAATGCTTCAGCTTCCTTCTGCTAACCTATTCCTAGAATGTTTCAACCTGCAAGATTTACTGCTGAATAAGCTCATCCTTTCTAGTTATTTCTGAACTCTGGCTGGTTGATTCAGCTAACCTGTTTTGGCTCAAACTCCTCTCTAAGCTGACTGATTCAATCTTTCCTCTCTCAGCTTCTCACTGAATTGCACTGCTTGACCTCAAACTAATCTGGCAATTCGTTCTAGTCTTCTGGCTCCTTCTTATTCGTTGGCTTCAGCTGTCTCTCCTGGCCTGCACTGAACTGCATGAATCCAAGAATGAACTCAACTCCTCTGCACTGCATTGCCTGCACTGACTCCTAAGTCAATTCCCAACTCACTGACAAAATGACTCTCTTTCTCTCTACTGTTCTTAAATAGCTTTTCTCCTAAGAGTTAGGCATATACTATCTCTGACTCATTCTGTCAAATCTTTCTCTGATTTGTCACTTTGTCAGCCCTTCAATTAGAAGTCATATAAGATTAAAGGTATATACTAAGGGTATGTCTGCATCCCAGCTGGATCACATAGACCTACAAAGTCCTTGGATATGATCAGATCAGCTACGTTGCTGAATTAAAATTCCTCTACAGAAGTTAGTTCAATTACTATGAAAATCAAAGTCAAATCTATGACCTTGAGTAGAAATGTGGCCAGAAATTCAGAGGTGAAAAAGGCAAAATTTTGGAAGGAGAGAGAGAGAGAGAGAGAGAGAGAGAGAGAGAGAGAGAGAG
>NC_034604.1:82022949-82025869 GCF_900095145.1 Mus pahari | reverse complement strand
GAGAGGAGAGGAGAGGAGAGGAGAGGAGAGGAGAGGAGAGGAGAGGAGAGAAGAGGAGAGAAGAGGAGAGAACTCTTTCTCTGTGTGTGCATATGTGACTTTCTCTGTATGCTTTCATCCTTCCATGCTTCTGTCCCCAGTTCTTTCTCTTTACTGTCTGTCCTAATAGCTTTAACTGTCAGCTTGACATAGTCTACCACCATTTGGGAGACTCTTAACTGATGAAATATTGGCCAGTGATCATGTCTTTGGGAGGTTATCCTGATTTTCAGTTGATGTAGGATATCCACTACTGACTTCCCTTGATGGAATTGTGCAGTGAAATGATGATGGACCATAACCTATATGCTGAAGGAAACTCTTTACTCCTCTGAGTTGATTTCATTTGTAGTATTTATCATAGCCACAGCATGAAACTTGGAAAGTTTCTTACATTTTTCTTTACAACTTTATGGAATAAAAAAATTCTTAACACAAAGTCTGAAATATTCTCTCATCTAAATACTCTCATGTAAAAAAAGTGGTCTTTTGAATTAGCTCCTGGTGATTTCCTCAGTTAACTTTCACAAAGGTATAGCTCATAAAATGTTTATTTATAAGAACTTATAATGAAAACACATTTACAAAAGTATACTAATCTCTTCATGCTGATATGAACACTTTACTATGATCTACTAAGGATGAAGAGGATTTTACTCTAATGAAATATCCTACGAGGACTTTATTCCCAAGGAGACTTGATAATATAAAACTAACTAGATTGATCACATCAGCTGACAGCAGCTGCAGGGCAGCAGAGAGGACACAGGTGGGTGATCAGTTCATAACCCTGCTGAACCACAAAAGGCCAGACATCTAACTGGGTAAAATAACAGGGCTCCTGAGGAGAAGGACAGCCTGGGGACAGGGAGTTCTGACATAAGACATGACTTATTTTTCCATCTCATATCTGCTAAATGCCTTAGTAATTAACAGCAGGAACATCGTATATCATAATACAACAAGCATCAAGGGACCAGGACACCATTGCAATGAGAAGTTTCTTAATTTACAGGTATTAAATTCTTTCTATTAGTCATTTTTTCTTAAAAAAGACATTATTAATATCATACTGAATGATGTTTTAAAGTTTAACGCTATTCTAAGATTAAGCTGCAACCCACAGGGATAAATTTCTTGATTCTTTAAAATTAATTTATTTTCACATCTATCATTAACAGTTTGCTAAAATCTCAGCACCATTATAGCAATAAGCAGCTCCTAAAGTTCCAACTATATGCTCATAAAATTTTGATTACTCCTGTAACCATGCCATCTGGTAACTGTGTTACAGCTACCTCTAAAAATCTTGTTGGAAATTGGCTTAACTTTTAGCTTTTTTGTTCCAATATTTTGTAATAATTTGTCACACTATTATTTTCATGTTCATTTATAATAATCACCTACTTATTGTTACTATCAAATAGTAGTCTAAGGAGTGTGTATTATAATTTATTTTTTAAGTTAGCACATAAAGTAATGTGTATATTTAATGTTCATATTGGTTTCCTCCTCTTTCTTAACCACTACTCACTTCTTATGTGTTCCCTCCCTCTGTGCAAGAGCACTCCCTAGAAAAGCTTCCAACTCACATGGATGCCATTATTTTCTTCTTCTCCCTCTCACCTTTCATAATAGATATCTAATGCCTTTTCTAGATTTACAACCAACACACACACACACACACACACACACACACACACACACACACACACACACACATATATGAGAGAAGGCTTATAGTGTTTGTCTTTCTAAGACTGGCTTATTTCACTTAGCATAATGATTTCCAATTGTATCCATTTTCCTGTAAGTGTCATGATTTTACTTTTCTTTATGGTGAATACAACCCTATCAATCATGATCTAATTTTTCATCTGTGCCTGAATTTCCTCCATTTCAGCACTGTCCCATGATGCATTGGGTGCACCTGTATGCATACTCAGTGGAAGAGATTGAAGTCTATCATTGATCTGTGAGATCACTGATCTCACTCTACATGATATCTGGTATTTCCCACATATCTGGTCTGTGAATGTAATACTATATGCCATTAAGAAAACAAACTGTAGAAATCATGTTTCTAATGTTTTATCTATAAAAGCCTTAAATAAAAGTTAAAGAAAAGTTCTATCATGTGGATCCCTGTATTCCACCTTAGGTTGCCATACTTTGAGGCAAGCCTCTGAATCATCCAATATATTCCACTAGCTCAACTTACATATCTATAAATGGAAAAGAGAAAGCTGCTCAATAATGGTGACAGTACATATTATAATCAGAAACAAAATTACAAAATTAAGCAAAAACTAAACCAAAGAATAAGAATAAATGGGAGGAAATTCAGGAATATCAGAACTTTTTTTGATGTAAATTTCCAAAACCTATGTAATTAAGTTCAATGCAATTTTTAATAAAATTCTGACTTATCATTTTCACAGGAAAATGTTGTTTTATACACCCAGACTGTTAACTAAATAACAACACACCTTGTATGCTTTAGGATGTAAAGGCTAAAACCCCACAGGCCTTGCCTTGAGGGTGTCTATTCTGCATGTGCTCTATAATGTGAAATAAAGCTGTGAGGGAAAGGCCGGGCGTTTTCTAAGTGAATTCACAGATGTTATTTTGATTACCACATTTAAGAAACATCCTTCTAAGAATATGAGCTTAACACAGCAAGCTATTGGATGGAACACAGGGTCCCCAATGGAGGAGCTAGAGAAAGTACCCAAGGAACTGAAGGGGGCTGCAACCCTGTAGGTGGAGCAACAATATGAACTAACCAGTATCCCCTGAGCTTGTGTCTCTAACTGCATATGTAGCAGAAGATGGCCTAATTGGCCATCACTAGGAAGAGAGGCCCCTTGGTCTTACAAAC
>NC_034604.1:81982927-82022869 GCF_900095145.1 Mus pahari | reverse complement strand
GGGTATAGGGAAATGTAAATAAAGAAAATAATAATAATAATAATAATAATAATAATAATAATAATAATAATAAAGAATTTAAGGTCACACAGTACACACAGTAAAAAAAAAAAAAAAGAATATGAGCTTAAGTACAGGAGTGGAAACAGAGTGCTGACCTGTCATGTTCTGTGATCATATGTCAGAAGAGAGTTAGAAACAGGACTGGTCAATGTGTTAGGAAGAAGTGGATTCTGTATGTCAGTAGCAGGAAGGCAAAATGCAGCCCTGGGACAGGAGCCAGGAAACACAAGCAGAGGCCACAACTGCAGCTTTATTGTCAAGTCGCCAGTCCTAGCCTCCCAGAAGTGGTCAGGACCCTGCCTTTCAGCTTTTGTGACATAAGAAAGGTTGAAAACAGAAAGTCAAGGAGCTAGCCTGAACTACTGCCGGGGGCAAAGGAAAAAGGAGAAGAAAAAAGCAACCTTTGGACATTTCAAGCAGACTTCCTTGTCCTCACATAGGATTAATGACTTGATTGTGGAAAGATGTGAAGGTCGAATATCATGCATAATTTACAGAATGTAGTTTGTTTATAAGCAAACCAATAATTGTAAGAACAGTTTCATTATTTTTATATAAGTGGAAGAACTAGACAATGTTGCATTATATACTGCAATGAAACTATGAAAATCAGGCACTGTGTAGGGAAAGTTAAAGGAATACCAGGAACCATTCTTCATGAAACCAGACATTAATACAATAAAATAAACATATTCTCATGGAAGAGGACTAATAGGTCCTAGTATTAAACCAAGAAATAATGCATTGTATAGAATGAATTACTGCATAACAATCATCAGTACCTTGGTAGAAAAAGTGCCAGGTATGTAAAAGATTAGGGTGCAAGCAGTCATCCTTCTATATTTTTCACACAGAGCAGAAGAAATAAACTCAGATGATTTAATGATTTAACTAGAAGAGTTTACCTACCAAAACCTAAAACACACAAAATATGTAATCTCAATCTCTCCCCACTCCTCTCTCTCTTGCTCCCTTGCTTGCTTGCTTGCTGGTTGGTGGTTTAGTGCCTGGGAGGACTGGGAGTTCTAGTTAGTTGATACTGTTTTTCCTATGAGGTTGCAATCCCCTTCAGCTCCTTCAGTCTTTCCCCTCACTCTTCCACTTGGGGTTTCTGTACTCAGCCCAATGGTTGTCTTCGAGCATCCATATCTCCTTTTGGTCATGCCCTGGCAGAGCCTCTCAGGAGACAGCTATACCAGAACCCTGTCAGCTAGTGCTTCTTTGCATTAGCAATAGTGTCTGGGTTTGGGGTGGGCAGATGGGATGGATACCTAGGTAGGATAGTCTCTGGATGACCTTTCCTTCAGTTTTGTCCCTGCATTTCCTTTAGACAGGAACAATTCTGGATTAAAATTTTTGAGATGGATGAGTGACCTCATCCCTCAACCTGGGGCTGTGCCTATCCACTGGATATGGTCTCTACAGGTTCTCTCTCCCCTTTGTTGGGTATTTTGTCATCTCCATTGAGTCCTGGGAAACTCTTGCTTTCCCTGCATCAGGGACTGTCTTGTGGTTACTTTTGGTTCCCCATTCTCCACTGCTACACACCTCCATTCAATTTCCTGACCCTCTGTACATCACTTTGTTCTGTCATTTTAGTTCAACCAAAAATAAATACCTCACTGTGTTTCCTTTCTTCTGAAAATGAATCTGTGAACTGTCTAAAAGTGACTTCATCCCTGGTTTGTGCAAATAGATCCTGAGTGGAGAATTCCAGGCAGAGTGTGTTTAGTTGCATTGTGATAAGTTATCACTTCACCATCTTCTGGTCTTGTTTCACTCTGTAATTAGCAGTTATTTGTATCATAGTTCTCTGCACATATTTCTTCCAGTCTGTTTTCAAGATTCTTTTATTTTTCTATAGCTTCCAATGTTTAAAGTTTGTTGTGACTAAATGTGACTCTCATTATGTTCATCCAGTTCGACAGTTATTGATATTCATAGATGTGTAGTTTCATTTTGTTTAATTTTTTTACAGTCCAGATGTATAGTTTTATTTTCTCAAATTAAGGGAGTTCTCTGGAGATCCTCTCCCTCTTTTTCTCTTCATCTCTCCTTCCCCGTCCCCATTTCTCCTCCTGTTTCCTTACAAGCTCTAATTTATCACTCATCAAATAATTTAGTATTTTCTTTCTCATTCGTGGAGTCTGTTACTCAGATTAAGTTGCTTCTGGATTTCTAGCTCTTTCACTTTCCATCCCGTTTGTTTCAGATAACTGATGAAATATTCATTTTATGTAGTATATTTTTTCTCTTGAGTCTATTTTATATCAATATTTTTCCTCCTGAGTTTATTTTGTACTTACTCTATCAATATTTTTCATTTATATATTTTCTTTATTAATTTTCCTTTAAATCCTCATACCATCTATAATCATTCACTATCTTTTACCACTGATTCTGTGATCTGTATCACATCACCACTGGTTGCCACAAATCTTATTTTCACAATCAGGCTTCTTTAACTCTAGTATTGCTAATAATATACCTGTTAGGTTAGAACCTCCAGCTCTATCCTGTACTCCACCCATGATTGTATGGAAAATGTTCAAACAAAGGAACGGTGCCATAAGCTCAGTTCCCTGTCTCTGTAAACTGATGCAACTTGCCAACCCACCCAAGAGTACCTGGCCAGGAGCTCAGCTTTTGACCATATATGTGCACAACCCTAGGTGCTGGCTGACATGTCATAATCCCCCTCTCCCAGGATCTATAAATCCCCTTTGTCTTAGCCTAGTATGGAGACTTCTCTAGCCTCATCCTCTGAGACCTGTGAACCCTCCAGGGAGTTGCTCCCCAAAACCTGCTTTTACACATTTAAATTAGATTCAATCTAGCGTACTATGTTGGGGAAGCTTATTATTTTGGCAAAAACTTCTTAATACAGAATATTAAAAGAATTTTTATAAGTAATATTCTGTTGTATCATTTTGATTGGTGTTTGATAATGTACTGATGTGTGGTTAATGTAGCAATGAAACATATTTATCTTTCAATATGCTTTTCATACATTCTTCAGGATTGGACTAGTGTAGCTCCCACTTTGAACTTAGTGTCTGTCAGTTCCTAGTTGTGTCTCTATGGCTTCCTTGCTGATGCCCCTGTGTTTTGAGGTTGTTTTGGCAACTAACTTCTTTATTCCTCCCTTGATTAGATTAATAAGCTAGGTCTTGTGTTATTTTATTTTATTTTTTATTTTTTAAAGAATTCCTACAGCTTTGTTTCCAGCCAAACAGTAAGAACCTTGTAAATTTTAGAGATTTTTTTTATCTGTACTCATATTCTTTCAATTCTTGTTTACTAAAAATTTCAGTTCTTCAGTCTACTGACATATTCCTCCCCACCCCACCACCCTATGCAGTGACTCTCTTGTGCCCTAATTGCTCTCTCCCTCTCTGGAGAATCTAAACACTAGTGAAAATGGACACTGTATGGGGCTTATTGTGTTACCTTCTGTTGGTAGTGACTCCTATACTTCCTATGTTAACCATCTGTCAGTATCCCCTAGTGTATTGTATACAATGTTTACATTGTTGCTGAAGGAAGGGTTGGTATAATTTCAGTTAGTTTATTATTGATGTAGTTCTTGATTGTATGATTTCTTCCTTCTTTCTATTTCCATGAGTAAATTAAATCTTTAAAACAAACATATATATCCACACAATGAGTAAACATACAGATAGTTCACACTTTTATATGCATCTTGAGGAATTATACACTTAGGAGTTCAAGTAAAAGTTCATAGTATCAGGCTTAGAAATGCTTCACTACACTTGCAAGGAACCTGAGTGGTCCCCAACTGCTACATGGAAGCCCATAACTGCTGTAACTCTAGTTCAAGGGAATCTGACACACTCTTATTGTCTATGCAGTCACCAGACACATGCTAGTTCTCACAAACGCATATAAAATAAATATTATTTAAAAAATAATCCACAATGTCCAAATGTCTCAAGCTGTTTTTAATAAATAAACTTAAGGCTGAGATGTACAAACTGGAATGAACAAGTTCACACTAATTTCAATAGAAGTTTTTCTGCAAATGGCACCAACAGAGATCAATGGATAAAATTTATGGACTTTAAAATTTGTGTGAAAAATGCTTAATTTGATGGGATTGGTGATAACTTATTCTCAAGGTCCCACATTCAGGTGTAGAGATAGAACAATTATAGTTCAATCTCAATCTAGACTATAGGGTAATACCTTGTCTCAGACATGCAAATAAGGAGAAGATTTAATAGTTACATCACTTACCATTGGAATAGCTATGAGATACATGTTAATGTTATAAGATATTTGAAAGAGAGAATTCTACTAAAAGTCTTTTAAAGATCCTGTTATAATCAGACAAAATTAATTCATCAACTCTTTTTTTTTTCTAGCTGAAATCTTCAGTGAAATAAAATTAAAGCTATCCTGAAGAATAAAATATAGAGTTTCAGTGGATAACAATCCATTCTCGACAAAATAATGCCTATTCTTCATAGCCTAAAAGATGTAATCTAGCCAGCCATGATTAATGCCTCATCACTGGGGCCCTGTTGAGGTCTGTGGCCCATGTTGCCACTACCTGAAGTCACATTGATATATGAAAGAGTTTAGCCAAGTACCAACAAGTATAGGAATAAAACAAATTGAGCTTGTTATCTCTTTTAATTTTTTTTTAATTCTTATTTTTAATGTCATTTTTTTGGGGGGGGGAAGTTTACACGGGTTGGGGGCAAACAAGGAAGGACTAGGAGTTGAGTATGAGCAGGGTACATGATGTGAAATTCAAAGAGAATCAATGAAAATGATATAATCTAGCATTAAATGATGTTCTCTTACTTTAAAAATGATAAAAACATTCAACTTTTTCTGAAAATTATGTATTTTTTAGAGTGCTGACTGCATTAGTGGAAAAATGAGATAAATCATAGTGATAAAAGACCATCATCATGGAGTACTCTAATCCATCATTTTAAATAGATCCTCTGTTCATCATCTACTTAAACCAGAATGCTCAAGTGGTCATAATTTATTACAGTAACTCATACTAAAAATAAACACCAACAATATTAAGTGTGTTTTTAGGATGACACATAACAAGATTGCAAACTGCTTGTCACCTTGAACAGTAATCCCAGTGTGTTCTGCTAACCACACTCAATGCAGAGCACACATCCACATGACAAGTTATCATACTGCAGCAGCTGTGCTGTTTCTTAAAATAAATTGGCCAAGTACTGAGCTAAAGTAAAATCCCCATGGCAACATAGATATAGCCTTAATCAATCATAAAATATATGTGTACATTTCTAGTTAATATTATATAATTAAATTTCATTACTTGGTTATTCTACAGTGAGAGGATATAATCATTGCAAGCTACCAAGGTTTCACATTTTTACAAAAATGTCAAGATAAACTTATTCCATGACCATTTATAACTCGTTTTTCCTGAGTTCTAGTATAATATTTGCAAAGAGAATAAATTGTATATTGGGGGAGTGGATTTATAAACAAGTTTTCTCGTCTCTTCATTAAATTAAATTCAACTTTAAGGTTTATTTTATATACAAAAATTTCATTTAATATAGTTTTTGCAAAAGAATAGATTATTTGCTATAAAACACATAGCATGTTTAAAATAATTTTATTATAAGACAAGTAAGCAAGTGTAAATTAAGTACATGAGTATGGTAAAATCAATGATTAAGCAAGAAATTCATATTTCTCTTCTCTAAGTAACTACCTTATGCTTGCAAGGTTTGAGGGAAACAAACCATTAAACAGTCTTAAATACAATTAAGTAGAAGAATGCTTCTTGGCTAAGGTAATTAAAGTGTTACTGTAATTAAATGATAAGCTATTGGGTATATAAGAATCAAATTAAAGCAAATTTAGAAAACCAAAACATTGCTTTAGCAATTGATCACTTTAAACAAAAATTCTTCCATCCAATATTTGAGGAACATCAAACTCAATAGCCACTGAGAAAGAGAATGACCATAGTTTTCAGATTTTGGCTACAAAGGGAATATTGGCTTTTCCCTCCTTAATTCAGTTCTGTGAAATACAAGCAGAAATTAAATATTGATTGAAATATATGCGATATGCATAAATTTATTAAAATCAGGATTATAGAGAGCAATTGTTTCTGTATAGGAATGGAATGTCAAGGATCCTTCTAAATAATTACCACTAGGGGCAAATGGATGAAACTAGAAAATAGCATCCTGAGTATGGTAACCCAATCACAAAAGAACACACATGGTATGCACTCACTGATAAGTGGATATTAGCCCAAAAACTCAGAATACTCAAGATACAAGAAGGAAGACCAAAGTGAGTACTTCGGTCCTCCTTAGGAGGGGTAACAAAATCCTCATGGGAGCAAATACCATTTGACCCAAAGACTGCCCCACCAGGGGATCCATCCAATATATAGTAACCAAATGCAGACACTATTGTGGAGTCCAAGAAGTGCTTACCGGGAGCCTGATAAAGCTTTTTCCTGAGAGGCTCTGCCAATGCCTGACATA
The DNA here is from genome assembly GCF_900095145.1 of Mus pahari. Taxonomy (NCBI): domain Eukaryota; kingdom Metazoa; phylum Chordata; class Mammalia; order Rodentia; family Muridae; genus Mus; species Mus pahari. The sequence continues at coordinate 82,016,279 of NC_034604.1, read as the reverse complement.
TACTGAGATGGATATTCACAGCCAACCATTGATCAGGGTGTTCCCAATGGAGGAGTTAGAGAAAGAACTGAAGGAGCCAGAGTTTGCAACCCCATGGGAAGAGCAACAATATCAACCAACCAGAGCTCCCAGGATCTAAACCACCAACAAAGGAGTACACGTGGAGGGACCCATGGCTCCAGCTGGATCTGTAGCACAGGATGGCCTTGTTGAGCATCAATGGGAGAAGAAGCCCTTGGTTCTGTGAAGGCTCAATGTCCCAGTGTAGGGGAATGCGAGGGCAGGGACGCAGGAGTGGGTGTGTGGATGGGGGAACACACTCATGGAAGCAGGAGGAGGGAGGATGGGATGGGGACTTCTGGGGGGGATCGTGAAAGGGGATAACTATTGAAATGTAAATAAATAAATATCCAATAAAAATAGTGTTATTATAATGGAACTGCTATATACAACTAAATCAGCTGGTTATTTTTCCTTGCAGTTTTTAATATCCTTCATTAGTTCTGTACATTTAGCATTTTTATTATTGAGCATCATGGAGAAGTTCTATTTTTTGTTCAAGTCCATCTGGTGTTCTGTGTGCTTCTTATGCCTTAAGTAGGTACCTCCTTCTTTATGTTAGAGAAATTTTCTTCTATGATTTTTGTCAAAAATATTTTATGTGCCTTTAACCTGGGATTCTTCTCTTTCAATATTTTTTATTCATAGGCTTTGTCCTTTCACAGTGTCCCAAATTTCTATATGTTTTATGCCTGGAGATTTTCAGACTTAACATTTTCTTAGCTTGAGATATCCATTACTTCTACCTTATTTTTTTTTAATTTTTTATTATTATTTTCTTTATTTACATTTCAAATGCTATCCAGAAAGTTCCCTATACCCCCCCACCCCTGTTCCCCCTACCCACCCACTCCCACAACTTGACCCAGGTGTTCCCTTGTGCTGGGTCATATAAAGTTTGCAAGACCAAGGGGCCTCTCTTCCCAGTGATGGCCGATTAGGCCATCTTCTACATATGCAGCTAGAGACACAAGCTCAGGGGGTACTGGTTAGTTCATATTGTTGTTGCACCTACAGGGTTGCAGCCCCCTTCAGCTCCTTGGGTACTTTCTCTAGCTCCTCCATTGGAGTTCCATCCAATAGCTGGTTGTGAGCATCCACTTCGGTGTTTGCCAGGCGCTGGCATAGCCTCACAAGAGGCTGCAATATCAGGGTCCCTTCAGCAGAATCTTGCTGGCATGTGCATTAGTGTTTAGGTTTGGTGGCTGATGATGGGATGGATTCCCGGGTGGGGTAGTCTCTGGATAGTCCATTCTTTCATCTTATCTCTAAATTTTGTCTCTGTACCTGTATCTTTTCATGAGTATTTTGTTCCTTATTCTAAGGAGGAATGAAGTATCCACACAATGGTCATCCTTCTTGGTTTTCTTGTGTTTTGCATAATTCTACCTTATTTTTAAGATCTGATATGCGGTCTTCTTTGTAATCTATTGGTGAGTCTTTCTCTGAAGTTTTTGATTAGAATTCTTAGTTTTTATTCCCATATTTAATTCAGTTTGAATTTAGTGATTCTGTTTCCTTGTTAAAGTCTAATTTCATGGCTAGAAATGTTTTCTTTATTCTACTGAAACTGTTTGAGTGTGTTCATGCTCTTCATTAAGTCATTTATTTGTATCCTCTTCAAGGTCCTTAAATATAGTCAAAATTTTTATTTTGAAGTCTGGTTTTGTGTGCTTAAGCTAAATTACTTTTCTTGTGGTCTATTTCAATAAGGTTTTCAGCTTCTAGAGAATGTATATTGTTTGTGCTTTTGTTTGTGCTTTTGCACTAAGATTTAGGCATCTGGAGTTATGGCATGTAAAGTGTTCTTTTTCTGTAAACATCTGGACTCATTTTTGTTGTGTGGGTGTTTCATTCTTTGATTGCTGTTTCTCACTCTGAATCATAGCCAAATGTAATGACTGTGGAGTCCCTGGCAGAGTGTGTTTCTGCAAGGCATCTGGTATCTCAAAGGAAGGGAGATGATTTATTAGGAAATGCTGAAAGTGATGATAAGAAAGAAATAGTGGGGTCCTAGATCCACATCAAGAGATGTGGTCCCAGGGACAAAGGTATGCTGGAAAGGAAGGTTCTTGCTGGCCAACTGCAACCAGCCTGAAAGTAAATCTGGAGACAATGGGATGGAGAGCAAAAAAGCAATCTAAAGGTTGCCTAATTAATTCCAGCCTGGTATGGCTAATGATAGAGAGTATCTGTAGATATCACATAGGAATGGATATAGGCTAGAATGGGAGTCTTAAACAGGTTCTTTGAAAGAACTAGGTGAACCCCAGGTCTGCATCAAGAGGCATGTTCTCCAAGTATTGCAGATGGAGTGGGAGAAGTGGCTCCTTCAGATAGGCCACTGGAGGAGTAAGTGTAGGTCTGGAGAGAGGAATGGAGGACAGGAATGATAGTAAATGTTGCCTAATGAGTCACAGCCTATATGGACATTGATGGTTCCTGGTAGAACATTTTTCTGTGGTTTGAAAGAGACACAAAGCATGGAAAATGGTCTAGAAGAAAGAACAAATTTGAATTTTTTTTTTTTGAGACAGGGTTTCTCTGCATAGCCCTGGCTGTCCTGGAACTCACTTTGTAGACCAGGCTGGCCTCGGAACTCAGAAATCCGACTGCCTCTGCCTTTTGAGTGCTGGGATTAAAGGCGTGTGCTACCCCACCTGGCATACAGTTGAAGTTTTATTTCTTTCCACTAAACTGGAAATGTATCTCGGGGGTAAACTCTCATTCCCCTTCAAAAACCCACTATCCCCTTGCCCATACCCCTGCTCACCAACCCACCAAATCCTGCTTCCTGGCCCTGGTATTCCCATACACTGGGGTATAGAACCTTCATGAGACCAAGGGTCTATCCTCCCACGATGACTGACTAGGCCATCCTCTGCTACATATGCAGCTAGAGCCATGAGTCCCACCATGTGTTTTCTTTGGTTGTTGGTTTAGTCCCAGGAAAATGGGGTTACTGTTTACTCATATTGTTGTTCCTCCTAGAGGGCTTCAAACCCCTTCAGCTCCTTGGGTACTTTCTCTAGTTCCTTCATTGGGGATCCTGTGCTCCATCCAATGGATGGCTGTGAGCATCCACTTTTATATTTGTCAGGCACTGGCAGAGCCACTCAGGAGACAGGCTCTTGTCAACAAGCTCTTGTTGGCATCCACAATAGAGTCTGGGTTTGGTGGGTGTATATGGGATGGATCCCCAGGTGGGGCAGTCTCTGCATGTTCATTCCTTCAGTCTCTGTTCCACACTTTGTCTATGTAACTCCTTCAATGGGTATTTTTTTCTCCTTTTTAAGAAGGATCAAATTATGCACATTTTAGCCTTCTTTCTCCTTGAGTTTCATGTATTTTGCAAATTGTATCTTGGGTATTCCAAGCTTCTGGGCTAATATCCACCTATCAGTGAGCGCATATCATGTGTGTTCTTTTGTGATTCGGTTACCTCACTTAGGATGATATCTTCCAGATTCATCCATTTGCCTAAGAATTTCATAAATTCATTGTTTTTAATAGCTGAGTAGTACTCCATTGTGTAAATGTACCACATTTTCTCTTATCCGTTCCTCTGTTGAGGAACATCTGGGTTCTTTTCAGCTTCTGGCTATTATAAATAAGGCTGCTATGAACATAGTGGAGCATGTGTCCTTATTATATGTTGGAGCATTTTCTGAGTATATGCCCAGGAGTAGTATTGCCGAATCTTCCAGTAGAACTATGTCCAATATTCTGACGAACTGCCAAACTGATTTCCAGAGTGGTTGTACCAGCTTGAAATTCCACCAGCAATGGAGGACCGTTCCTCTTTCTCCACATTCTAGCCAGCCTCTGCTGTTTCCTGAGTATTTGATCGTAGCCATTCTGACTGGTATAAGGTGGAATCTCAGGATTGTTTTGATTTGTATTTCCTTCATAACTAAGGGTTTTGAACATTTTGTTAGGTGCTCCTCAGCCATCTGTTATTCCTTAGTTGAGAATTCTTTGTTTAGCTCTGTACCCCATTTTTAATAGGGTTATTTGGTTCTCTGGAGTCTAACTTTTTGAGTTCTTTGTATATATTGGATATTAGCCCTCTATCGAATTTAGGGTTGGTAAAGATATTTTCCCAATCTGTGGGTTGCTTTTTTGTCTTATTGACAGTGTCCTTTGCCTTACAGAAGCTTTGCAATTTCATTAGGTTCCATTTGTTGGTTCTTGATCTTATAGTACAAGCCATTCTCGTTCCATTCAGGAATTTTCCCCCTGTGCTCATACATTCGAGGCTCTTCCCCACTTTCTCCTCTATAAATTTCAGTTCTCTGGTTTTATGTGGAGATCCTTAATACACTTGGACTTGAGCTTTGTATAGGGAGATAAGAATGGATCGATTTGCATTCTTCTTCATGTTAACTACCAGTTGTGCCAGCACCATTTGTTGAAAATGCTGTCTTTTTTCCACTGGATGATTTTAGCTCCTTTGTCAAAGGTCAAGTGACCATAGGTGTGTGGGTTCATTTCTGAGTCTTCAATTCTTCTTGGGGATCTACTTAAGAATACAAACTAGAGTGATTATTCACTTTATGTGCTTTCTATATAAATATTGTAGTTTCTTTCCTCTATGTAACTTCAAACTACTTCATCCTTCTTCAATTCTTTTATGAGTTTTCAGTTCTACAGTGATGTGCACAGTTATGATCCTGTTCTTTTTTAACACTACAGTATGTGTCTCCCAGAAGAAGACTCAGACAATGAAAATTAAGCCTCTTTTAAGAGCCATTTTTCAGTGACCATAACCCTAAACAGTAAATGAAAATCTATTAAATGATTACAAACTGAATAAACAGGTTATCTAAATATTTTCAAGTGAATTATTTCTAATAGACCCTCTCTCATCCAATCATAGTGGAAAATGTGAAAAAAATGCATTTTCTAATTGTAGAATTACTACTCTTTTGCCTGTAGCATTCTACTACTGTAGAAGATTGGAAGAATAAAATCTATACTATCTAAAACTTAATTAAATAGTCAAAATGTACTAAACTACTAAAAATATACTTCCTATTAAAGAAAAATAGCTGAAATGACCTGCAGTGAAGACATGAAACCTCAAGAGACTACTTCCAGTAGATAGTGTCCCCAGTAGAGGGATGGGGACACCCACCTACCTTCAAAAATTTTGACGCCGAATTGTTCCTGTCTAAAAGAAATGCAGGGACAAAAATGAAGCAGGGAGTGAAGAAATGGACATCCATCAAAATATAATAACGTGTACACAACACTAATCTCTCAGGGGCCAGGAAAGTTCAAATGTTTCTAAAGTAATGAATAGGTAAAATGAAATTCTTATCAAAGTGTTTGCTAATGCTTGATTTCTTATATTGTGCAGAAGTCAGTCTAATTTTTGACAGAAAAATACTTTGATTTATAGATTGGCTAATGGCATTATTCACAGAAGAAATTTGGTTTATAAATTCTATGTTCATGATTTATAATAACAAAGAAATACTGTTTCCTTTTAAAAGAAGCATTTTGAATTGTGCAAATAACAGGATAGGAATAATTTATGCTGTATGTTTTGCTAAAATTTTAATAGAACAAACATCAGCTATTTATTTAACTCTTGCTATCTAGGAATTTCTCTTTTCCTTTTCTTTTTTTCATAATTGTTTTTTTCTCTTTTTTAAATTGGATATTTTATTTATTTACATTTCAAATGTTATCCCCTTTACCAGAGGAATTTCTTTAATGTTAGCATGGTTCATACTTTTTCAAGATAATTGCCACCTCATGATACAATTCATAAATTGTGTTGGAGTAGGCAATCTGAATTTGTACTTGAACAACAAATGACCCAGGATTATATGAACAGGAAGTAAGGGCACTGCACTTGGGAAATGATCAACAGAGACCCTTGATTATATAGAACTCTTATACATGGTAGCCCTGGTTGTGCTCACAATAGAAATGAATGTGTACCTTTACATTTAAAAGTGATTTGCTCCTACTAGTATGTGGGCCAATCTATTTTGTGTTTACTGCAGCTTTATTTGTGTGCTGTATTAATGTTCAGATAAAGTGCATTATAATGATTAAGTCAAGATATGATAAATTTGTGTAGCATTAGGATTCATTTATCACTTTGACAGCAAAAATAGTCTTATGGTTGGATGCAACTGGGCAGAAGTATAAAAGTTATTGAAATGAATTTGAAATTTATCTTCTTTGACTAGAGGGCTTATATTATTACTTTACTAACTGTCCTAAGTTACTCTTTCCAAAGGCTAGTAATGTTAAGGACATAAAATAATTTCAAGCATCTCTGGAATTTATGGATCTTAGGATTAATTCTCCTCACTGAACAATATAATATCCATGTATCTTTAGATTTGATTTGTTTTTATTTTAACCCAACTAATGAGAACATAATATATAATTTATAATATATAATATATGTTTTAATATATATGTTTTAATATATATAATACATATTAAAACATATAGTCAGTATATATATATATATATATATATATATATATATATATATATCAAACTCTATGTTTTGGAGGATCATTTCCTAAAGCAAGCCTTTAAACTGCTACTGCCTAGCTCAGTAGTCAGCTGACAGCTTATTTCCCTAGTCAAGTCTAAATCTTCATGAAATCATCAACAATATTGACTTCTACAGTCCTTTCTGAACTTTGAATGCATTCTTTAACTGTTTATCTCAACTTTGGTGGTTTCAGAGTGGTTTGTTGTCTATTATCTACACAGGCCTTGGTTTGTCAGATTTTGCATTTTTATATTGTGAATTCTTAAGTTACTCATATCTACCATTTTGAGAAAATTCAATCATCTACTCCCTGAAGCTTTCAAGTTAGGTTTACCATCAGACAGCACTTATTTTCAAAGTATATTACTATTTTTTTTTCATAAAGCATCACTTCTTCCCTTTTATCAAAACACTATGAAAACCTTTTCTGGAAATGAAATCTACAGGTACTTCTCTGTCCTTTTTTTTTTTTTTTTTTTTTAAATTATTTTCTTCATTTACATTTCAAATGCTGTCCTGAAATATATGTCCCCTATACCCTCCCCTTGCCCTGCTCCCCAACCAACCCACTCCTGCTTCCTGCCCCTGGCTTTTCCCTGTACTGGGGCATATAATCTATGCAAGACCAAGGGCCTCTCTTCCCACTGATGGCCTACTAGGCCATCCTCTGCTACATATGCAACTAGAGACATAAGCTCTGGGGGGTACTGGTTAGTTCATATTTTTGTTCCTCCTATAGGGCTGCAGACCACTTTAGCTCCTTGGGTACTTTCTCTAGCTCCTTTATTGGGGGCCCTGTGTTCCATCCAATAGATGACTGTGAGCATCCACTTCTGTATTTTCCAGGCACTGGCATAGCCTCACAAGTGACAGAGACAGCTATATCAGGGTCTTGTCAGAAAAATCTTGCTGGCATATGCAATAGTGTCTGGGTTTGGTGGTTGTTTATAGGATGGATCCCTGGGTGGCGCAGTATCTGGATGGTCCTTCCATCTCAGCTCAGAACTTTGTCTCTGTAACTCCTTCCATGGGTATTTTGTTCCCTATTCTAAGAAGGAATGAAGTATCCACACTTTGGATACTTCATCCTTCTTCTTGAGTTTCATGTGTTTTGCAAATTGTATCTTGGGTATTTTAAGTTTCTGGGCTAGGGACATAGTACTACCGAAAGATCCAGCAGTACCTCTCCTGGGCATATACCCAGAAGATGCTCCAACTTGTAATAAGGACACATGCTCCACTATGTTCATAGCAGCCTTATTTATAATAGCCAGAAGCTGGAAAGAACCCAGATGTCCCTCAACAGAGGAACGGATACAGAAAATGTGGTACATTTACACAATGGAGTACTACTCAGCTATTTAAAAACAATGACTTTATGAAATTCTTAGACAAATGGATGTATCTGGAGGATATCATCCTGAGTGAGGTAAACCAATCACGAAAGAACACACATGCACTAACTGATAAGTGATATTAGCCCAGGTTCTTCTCTTAATATATGTTTTATAACATTGTACTGTAAACACAGTATAAAGAATGATGAAAATTTGGGGGCTACTCTTTCATCAAAAATTTTAACCAAGGCAACATATCAAAGTTTTTACTGTTATTTCATACTTTATATTTAGGTACAGAATTTGGTACTGGCATTGTGTCAGTTAGTTTCTGTCTGTGTTTTATTAAATTAATTTCCTTAAAATATTATTCACAATTTTTATTAATATCTATAACACCTTAAAATTTTTCATTAAAAGCCTTGTACTTTCACCTAGTTAGGATTTTATTGCTATGAAGATACTCCATAATCATGCAATTTCTATAAAGGAAGCCATTTAATGGGGGGTGGGTGGTTAGCTTACAGTTTCAGAAGTTTAGTCCATTACTGTCATGACAAGAAGTATGGCATCATGCAGGCAGACATGGTGTTGGAGAAGGAGCTGAGATGTCTACATCTTGATCCAGAAGGAGACTGCCACACTAGGCCTAGCTTGAGCATATAAGACCTCAAAGCCTACCTCCACAGTGACACACTTCCTCCCATAAGGCAACAGCTACTCAAACAAGGTCATACCTCTGAATAGCACCACTCCCTATAGGAAATCATTCAAATATATGAGGCTATGGAGGTCATTCCTATTTAAACAACTACGTAGATAAATTTCAATTTCATTTAGTTCTTCTAAATCTATTTATGTTTACTCCAACAAAACTTGGTGGAGTCTGTCCTTCCACATTTATGTAAATATGGCAGTTCAAGCTCAGCTGTTCCTTACTTAGAGATAAAAAACCAAATATGTGTTTATTCCTCTAGACATACTTGAAGGGGAAAGAAGAGAACAGAGTTTTGACATGAAGTTTGGAGGTCATAATTCTACACACACACACACACACACACACACACACACACACACGAACACAAGCACATTCACAAATGCATGTATATACACCTAATAATAAAAAACAAATAAATTTGCATTGTATAAATAGTAATTTCCTTTAAAAGGGCAAATTATGCAAATGTATCCTTTAGAAGAGCCGGTAAAAATGGAATAACCCATTTTCCATTTGTGCTTCCAGTCATAATGAAGCATGCAAATACTATAACAATCATGAATTTAAAGACATTAACAAACTAAATTATAAAATAGTGAAAACATAAAAGATATGTGACACATTAAGCATTCTGAAATTTGTTTTAGCAATTTGATCACTTAAAGAGCCCTACCCTAACTTTGCATGCAGAATTCGCTAAATTATTTAATGTCTTAATGATAGAAAAGTTATTTCAAGTATGTAAAAAGTGTCATGGTTTTCTGTCCAAATTATATATGTAGTTTATAGCATGGAAAAGTTTTTCTTTAACATAATTTGGAAGTAAAGAAATTACATTCTGCCAGTCAGAGGCAGAGGATGAATCTTTTGATTAAGTAATAATACATTATGGAAAACACGATCTACATAATAAAGGGTAAAAAAGACTGGGGTGATGTCTGCCTCTCTAGGATATCACTTCTCTTTTCACATTCAGTTCTACAATTTATCAGTGGCACCTAATATAACACCAAAATATTCAAAATGAGAATAATGTGGAAATGCAAGCACAACTGATATAATAATAATGAGAGGTTATCGGTGATGTATCAGATATATTATAAAGGCAACAATAGTAAAATGTAAATGAAAAATAATCACAGCAAATAGGGATGGGATTCTAAAAGATGTAAGAAACATCCCAAGCATGACATAGTAAAGGAACAGTAAAAGGACATAAGAAAAAAATAGAAAATAACAGTAGTATGCTAAACTCTAACATAAACCATACTGGGAAGAACATTAATTTCAAATACCTTAAAGTATTCTTCAGATTGACACTTTATCTGGCAAAGAATCAGCTGTCAGGAAATCATTTGAACATAATGGCAGATATGTGCCAAAACTGTGGTAATATAAGCTATACCCTGAAAACACCAAACAAAAATTTTAGTAACTATATTGATAGAAAACAAAACACATTTTAAATACAAAACATTAAGTAGGCTAATAAGATCATTATTAATATAAGTCAATAAATAAAATGGCAAGACAATTTCTATATACATAAACAAATGAGAAATATTTGTTTTTCTTCATTTTCTTGGCTACTTTCTTTATTTACATTTCAAATGTTATCTCACTTCCCAGTTTCCCCTCCACAATCCCCTTATCCCCTCCACCTGCCTTTGTGAGGGTGCTTCCCGACCTGCCCACCCATCCTGCCTCAGTGTCCAAGCATTCACCCACCTTGGGTCATCTAGCCTCCACAGGACCAAGGAGCTCCCCTCCCAGTGATGCCTGCTAAGGCAATCCTCTGCTACACATCCAGCTGGAGCTATGCCCCCCTGTGTGTACTCTTTGGTTGGTGATTTAGTCCCTAGGAGTTTTGGGGTGTCTGCTTGATTGATATTGTTCTTCTTATTGCATTGCAAACCTCTTCAGTTCCTTCAGTTCTTGCCCTAACTTCTCCATTGAGGACCCCCTGCTGAGTATGATGTTTAGCTGCATAATCTGCATATGTATTAGTCAGGCTCTGGCAGAGCCTTTCAGGGGACAGCTATACCAGGCTCCTCCTATCAGTAAGCACTTCTTGGCATCAGCAATATTGTCTGAGTTTGGTGTCAGCAGATGGGATGGATCCCTAGGTGGGGCATTTCTAGATGGCCTTTCCTTTAGTCTCCACTCTTTTTCCCTGCATTTCCTTTTGACAGGAGGAATTCTGGATTAATATTTTTGAGTTGAGTGAGTGACCCCATCCCTTAATCTGGGGCCTTGCCTATCCACTGGATATGGTCTCTACAGGTTCTCTTTCCCCTTTGTTGGGTATTTCCACTAATGTCTGCCCTGTTGGGTACTGAGAAACTGTTGGGTCCTTGGCATCTGGGACTTTTTAGTGACTACCCTAAGTTCCCCCTCCCCAACTGCTATAGGAATTTGAAAGTAGGTGAAATATTTGTTTTTATGTATAATGTAAAAATGTATTTTTATATATAAACAAAATCTAAGAGAGCTAGAAAAAGAAAAATTCATAGTGGATGAAATTAAACATTTATCTTTGCATAATTTGAAGACCAAATACACAATACATAATATTACTGGAGGTTACCTCAAAATACTAAAAATGAAATCACTAACATCCTTTTAGTTTGTGGACAGTTTACTGTAGAGCATCAGTTACCAAAATATCACAAAATCATCACCAAGTACCCAACAAAAGCAAACTGAAAGTAAAAAGGGTTTATCTGTGTTTATAGGAAGATACATTCCATGGGAAGAAGGCAAGAAAGTTGGTGTCTGATCCCATTATGTCTAAAGTCAGGAAGCAGAGAATTGTCAAGAAGGATGTCCCCATGACTCATTTCCTTTAACAAGGCTCTGTCTCCTAAAGGTTTACCAACCTCTTGAAGTGGTGCTAGTAGCTAGGAAGCAAGTGTTTAAACTCCTCAGCCTTTATCAGACATCTTTATTTAGTCAAGCAGACCTAGTATAATATCTCTCAGTAAATGTAAAAGGATAAAAACTATATGAAATATTATGCTAGCATACAGGATTAAAACATAAGCACAACTCCAAGATTTTTCCTGATTATGTATCTAAAGACAGACTTCCAAAAGACAGATATAACTGACCCCCTCTTGGATAGTAATGAAACTCAAACATGTGGTCTTGATTATCACAGCAGAAGGAGAAACATCAGGTTTAAGAAACTCTTGCTTTGGCTAAGACCATCACACTTTCTTTTCCTTCTTTGTTTTTAAAAAAGTTATTTTCCATGCATGTCCCTTTGGGTCTGACTTACCTCATTCAGGATGATATTTTCTAGTTCCATTCATTTGCCTGCATGATGGATGTCCTCATTCTTAATAGTTAAATAGTATTACATTGTGTATATTCCATTCTGTATCCATCCTTCATTTGTGGGACATCTGGGTTGTTTCCAGGTTCTTGATATCACAGATAAGGCCACTATGAACATAGTGGAGCATATGTCACTGTGTTATGGTGGGGGCATCTTTTGGGAATATGCCCAAGAGTAGTATAGATGGTCATTCAGGTAGATCTATTTCCAATTTTCTGAGGAACTGCCAGATTTATTTCCAGAGAAGTTGTATCAGTTTGCAATCCCACTAGCAATGGAATAGTGTTCCTCTTTCTTCACATTATAGCCAACTCATGCTGATCTTAGCCACTCTGATTAGTATAAAGTGGAGTCTCAGGATCCTTCTGATTTGTATTTTTCTGGTGATTAAGGACTTTAAACATTTTTTAAGTGCTTCTCAGATATTGGAGTTTCCTCTGTGGTTAAAATAGGGAAGAAGCTGAGGAGGAGGGCAACCCCATAAAAAGACCAGCAGTTTCAACTAACCCCTGTAATCTCTCAGAAACTGAGCCACCACCCGGGCAGCTTATATATGAGCTAGTCCAATGCCCTGGACACATATATAGCAGAGGAAACATATATAGTTCTCAGAAACAGGGGGGAAGAATAATGGGATGAGGAATTGTGGGAGGGGGGACTGAGAGGAAGGACAATGGCTGGACTATAAAAAAAATGTAATAATAAAAAATTATTTTCCATTTTCTATCTCCATTTGATGAATAGATTAAAAAGCACTTAGATTTCTGAAACCACTTGGAGGGAGACATTCCTGAGAAGAGCTAGATGTTTTAAAGACAGGTTTGGTTTCTTTTTATAAACTGGGAACTAGAAAAATAAAATTTTCACATATTAAAGATACAAATAAAAAACATTTCCACAAATTGTGTGCATGTGTGTATATACCTTTGTGTGTATTAAGCAATAGGTATGTGTGTGTATGTGGATGTATATGTATATCTGAAAATTAATCAAGACTAAGAATTAAAAATTTGATTTTTCCTTGAAACAAAATTATAATAAAATTATCAAAAAGTTTGAATGTTGGAAAGGCAAGCTAACCCGTAAACTTATGCTATTGAAACTGTCTCTCTGGGAAGGAGTGGGGGAATGGGATGGGGGGGGGGTTCAGAGGGGAAACTAGGAATCATTTTTAATGTAAATAAAGAAAATATCTAATAAAAATTTTAAAAAATGAACTGTGGAGGCCTTCTGGCTAAAGAGATTTCAGAAGAGAAGAATTTTAGCATTTGGCCTTAAAAACTGTTCTTGTGATGTTTTAATGACAAATGTGGCTGCTTTTTGCCCTTGTGTGAAGAGTCTGAATGAGGCAAATGAGAAGAGCTTCATAATAACTGAATTGACAAACATGTCTCAAATAATGGTGCACAGACTTAGCTTCTGGATTACTCTCATGAAGAGTATTTTGATGGAGCATAGCTTAGAAAGGAAAAATACAAAATGTATGGCTCAATGATTACAGGTGCACAAGGAAATAGAATGGAGCTAAATTCTGTGTTTGAGAAGATAAACAATTACAGGGCTAGTGACCTCGCAGCAAGATCCTGCCCAGGTAAGCTTATTATTTATGTGTTTCCAGCTGAACAAAGGATTATGTTAGGAATTATAATGAACTAATTATTGTTTTCATTTGAACTTTTAATCCGCAGTGAACTACAATCCAGAATGAAGCACACTCCTCTGACCATATCTTGAGGCTGGAAGACACAGAGTTTTTATTTAGATCTTGAGGTATAGTGGCCATATAAAGCCTAGGTCCGAGCAAGGTGGTACATGCCTTTAATCCCAGGACATAGAAGCAAGCAGGTCTCTGAGTTCAAGGCCAGCATGGAACAGAACAAGATCTAAGTAAAATAATTTAGGTCCAAGCATGGTTGTACACATCTTTAATCTGGGCCATACCTTCTTCTAGATGCCTACATGTGGACAGTGGAAGAAGGAAGGCTTCCTTCTTCTTTGCCTGCTTACACTTACTTGCCAACACCTCTATTGGAGCCCACTTCTTCAGGATTCCAGCTTATATAGAAGACCAGCTGAATACCCAGCCTTGTGGGATTGAGCAACACATAGATTCTTGGACTTCCCATTCATAGATGCCCATGTTTGGGTTAGCTGGACTGCAGACTGTAAGTCATTCCAATAAATTCCCTTAATATATGGAGAAATTCCATAAGTTCTGTGATTCTAGAAAACCATAACTTATACATGGAATAAAATTAATAAGACATTTTTATTAAAAAATGAATTAAATATTACTTAATGCATTTTCTGGGTATCTCAATTCAAACAATTCTTGTCTCACATTGAAAGGAAAGCACTGTCTCATTACTTGATTACTATCATGTTTCCATCTGATTCTGTGTTTTCATTTGCTGCTTCTTAATGTGTATTTATTTTCATGCAGATAAAAAAGCTTCTCTTCTTACTAAAAACTAATAATTTTTAAGAGCAATATTGTTCTGAAATGCACAAATTTAATGTTCATTGAGAAGGAAAATCATCACATTTGGGGGAATATAAAACAGAGATTTATTTTCTTTAATTAAAACTCTCAGATGGCATCTGTTTTTGGAAAAAACATTTCATTTATTAAAATGTAACCATTTTTTAAAACAAAAAAATTAAAGCTCATTTAGAAAAGAAGCATGCCTTTAAAACTCATTACAAAGAAAGAAAGTAGATATGCTTATATCCTCAATTAAAAATAAACTACAGGCCATATACTTAATTCTGATCTTGGAAGGAACTAAAAAAATCAATGTATGTTTAAGTAACAAATGTTAAAGTACTCCATGATATCAGAGAGTATTTAAAGTTGCAGCAAATTTCATTTTACATGTGTTTTATATTTATATTACAACAATTACTCCATTATCAACATTATCACATTTTTATTTAATTTAAACAGGCAAGATATTTCTTGCTTTTACTATACATGAATGCATATCATGATGCATTATCTGAATGTAAACTTCAAGAATTCTCTTTGAAACAGCATGGACATGATTATTTCAGCATGTTAATGATAAGCTGATGGTGATGGTGATAATCGTGAGTAGGATGAAGAAACAGTTCTAGAAGAATTCACTCCTTACTGGATATGACAGGCATCTCTTAACTCCAATGGCATACAAACACTTTTGTTCCTAAATTCAAGTTTATTGTTTTATTTACATTTTAAAAACAGAATACTGAGATAATATGGTAAATTAAAATCCAAACATGAGATAATTATATGACTCAAATTCATAAGCTTCAGCACCTACTTGTAGGTATACTCCTGTAATAACCACATCAAAAGCTAATTTAAAACATTCTTATACTTTAGCTGTTTTGCAATTCTTCATTTCAAATTAATGTTTAAGTATGAACTTAAAGATGGTTTAACCTTGGAGCTGAAAAGATGTTTCCCTGGTTAAGAGCATTTGCTGACCTTTTGGAGGTGTGGGTTTATTTCCTAGCACCAGTTCAGAGTTACACACTCAAAAGATAGAATGCCTTCTATCTGCCTTTGTTGCTTCTGCATGTACATTGTTCTTACAACACACGCAGGTGCACACACAGATACATAAAGTAAGTTATTTTTTTAAGAGAAGGTTTAACCTTATTCCACAAAATGGAAAACCTAAAAGATGTAGGTGAATGTCTCTAAATATGCAACCTACCAATATTATATCAAGAATAAGTAAATAATTTGAATGAATCCAAAACACATTGTTGCCCTAATTAAGGTCAAAGTCTACCATTGTCTGGATAGATTTCTCAGCTCAGCACAATATGAGATCTCCCTTCACTGGTAGAGCTTTCCCTTCTCTGGGGAGTTCAAACCCTCCCCCCAACTCTACTTGCAAAATGTCACATATCCTCCTTAAAGATTACAGGTTCAACTTCCTTTCTCCTGATAATAACCTGTTCAGCTAGCATCTGAAATTCCTAAAATGCCCTCCCTTGCTAATGAGGAATTTCAGTACCATAAGCCTTCACTCAATGGCTTTTGACCATCCTGGATATTCTGACCTCTACCTTCAAAATTATATAAGCCTTGAATCACCCCAAGTTGATCTGCTTCCCCACAGCTGATCCTAGTGTTGCCATTTCTTTATGTACTCATGGGGCTTCAGTCGTCTCTGCTCCCTTTGCGTTCATGGGCCAATATTGGCTAACGATCCCCAGGACAGGAAGAGTCACAACATATAATAAGTCTAAGCTGAAAATTAAATCCTCTAAACAAGCAAATAATCCAAAGTCCAGGGCAAGATGAATACAGTGTAGGGTTCTACCAGACCTTCAAAGAATAACCAACACAAATACTACTTAAATTTTTCTGAAAATCTAGAAATTGAAATAAATCATTTTCAAAGTCATGTTTATGAAGCCAGCATTTCAGTGTTTGCCAGGCACTGGCATAGCCTCACAAGAGGCCGCAATATCAGGGTCCCTTCAGCAGAATCTTGCTGGCATGTGCATAAGTATCTAGGTTTGGTGGCTGATGATGGGATGGATTCCAGATGGGGTAGTCTCTGGATAGTCCACCCTTTCATCTTAGCTCTAAATTTTGTCTCTGTACCTATATCCTTTCATGGGTATTTTGATCCTTATTCTAAGGAGGAATGAAGTATCCACACAATGGCCATCCTTTCATCTTAGCTCTAAATTTTGTCTCTATATCTGTATCCTTTATGTTGACACCAAAACCAGATAAATAATCAATAAAAATAATATAATACAAATATCTATTATTGGCATTTGTATAAGAACTATCAATAAAATATTTGCAAACTAAATCAAAGAACACCTTAAAAAGATTATTATCATAATAAAGTCAGTTGCATTCCAAAGATGCAGTAATAGTGCAACATATCAATTAATTCTGATTAATGCTTCATTTCAATGTTTATTATTTAATTCTTAACTCTAGCCTCCAAATTTTTACTAGCAAAAAACAAATAAAATATCAGTTTATGAAAACTTTAAAAATACTTCATATCTTGATAAATTGGAAAGTTACTACTCTTTATCTTGAAGAGAGCTGACATGTACACTTACTTAAGTCATTAAACATGAAAAAAAAAAAGTTGGTGTTGAGCTGGAAGCTTCTTCCCCATTGGCTAATTTTCAGAATGTTGGAAGGCACTATGCATATGGGGCAGGGGCAGATAATTATCAACTTTATCCAGCTGTGAATCCTGCAAGCTAGAATAATGATTGACTGACAAGACATCCCTATTCTCCCAGTAGTGACATAAACAGTATCAGAGAAAGTAACCACTTTCTGATTGGATTTGAGCTAAGCCATGGAATGGAATCTGTACTGGCACCAATGTTTGGGCCAAGAAACTTGGCTACAAGAAAGACCCTAAGTGAGAACATACTATTACTATGCTGAATAGACATAGTTTTAAATTAATTCCTATTGAATTATTGTTGTACTCATAGATTTGTGAATCTTCTAGACCTCTTTGGTGAAGTTTCTCTTTTGCAGTAGATGGCAATTAGCAGAGTCCTATAACTGGTTAAAGTACAGAAAATAAAAGCCTGCAGACTACTCATCCCTAAATGGATATCACAATCTGTCACAATCCATTTACCTAAGGCTCACATATGATTGTAAAAGAGCAAGGGGTGCATAAAGATTATAAGAGAAACATTGTTTTTGAAGTCACTACATGTCGCATATGCTTATCAACCCACAGCTATTGTGACAGCATGCATAAAAACTTTTGTATGGAAGTTCAATCCACAAAATACCTCAGCATGAAGAGTCATAGGCATGAAGTATCACCCTTCTATGAGGAACTATTAGAAACTGACAGTGAGCTGGAGAGGGAGAGTTTGCTGCCATTGGTGATGTTCTTAATGTTTTGGGAGGCTAAATATGTAACAGTGTGTTGCCACACACTTAAAAGAACGTAGGCAAGGCTAATGGAATTTGATAGATTTATAAAGCAAAGAGAACAGAAAGTTGGATGGCTATCAAGTTGAGTTAAATCTTGAAAGAATCAAAGGGAGGGGTCAAAATATGATAAAAATAAAATATATGAAATTCTTTAAAAAATTAATATATTCAAAGAAATAAAGACTTTTTAAAAGTAAAGCTTAAAAATGCTTTTAAATACTATTTTATACATCAATAACAGAAACATAAGTTCTAAGAATATTATTTGTAGTATTTCTTATCTGAGATTATTTAATATATTAAAATATGACATTTTAAATGAATGGAAATAAGGACATTATTAATACAGAAATAATTAGGCTAATACCTATAAAATCATCTCATAAAGCCCATTTTATAGATGAAAGATTAAATGAGCTACATATCTTGGAATATATAAAACCTCGGAATCTCTAAATCAAGATAATTAACATGTCTACTACCTCATATACTTATCTATGTATTTTGGGGAAAATGATGAGAACTTTAAAATTTACTATCTTAGCAATTTTCAAGAATCCAGCATGTTCACTCTTGTGCCACCAGTGGGATAATTACATCCATAAAAATCACAGAGTCACACGTAGACTGATGGTTTACAAAAACCTAAATGGGTACCAGTTATTAATATCTGCTGAGCTAGCAGAAAAATGAACCACTGTAGCCACATAATAAATAGTTGTGATTCTCAAGTACATGCCTACTGGGGCACTCTTTACTCCATTTATTTGTAAAACTGAGGATAGCAATATTTTAAAGTTTATTTCAAAGTTTTGGTCCATTAACCTTCTATATCCCGAGGGTAGGTTCTTACCCAGCTAAGCTTACAATGAAAATGCTTAAGAAATTAATTTTCTGCTCCTAAAATACAACAAAGAAAATCTTATGTTAACGTGATTCATAGATAGGTCAAGGTCCATTCAAAGCAGTCAGCTAAACTTGGTACCATTGCCCACATGGCTCTGGCTTTCAAGTCATGAAGGATAAAAGAATAAAAGGGTCATAATGTCTTCCTCTGCAGCTAGGGGAAACCTCCAAGGTTAAACATATAGCAGGGAAGTTGCTGCATGGAAGGCCTGAGAGCACAATGAATTAAGATGTGAAAATGAGATCTGTGTTGTGGTAGAGACACAAAATGTGGGTAATATCAGTCATGAGACATTTGCCAAGGAAAGCTGAAGATAGTGGAATCAGCTCAAGGGAGAGAAGTTTGTTGTAGTCATCAAAGGCATAAAGATGCCATGCAAGCCCTCTGACATACATAATATTTGGAGTTTGCTCTCAAGGGTTTCAGTACTGCTTTAGCACAGTATTTCTATGCTATTTCCCATTTCCTATTTTTTGAAAAAAATATATATGTATATATATTAGACTATGTAGACTTTTGAGGTTGTACTACACATATTTTTCATTATGGTATGGTCATTTTCCAAATAGGATCAGAGACTGAAATGTGGTGGTTTGAAAGTAAATGGTCACAATTGTCTCACATGTTTAACTCCTTGATCCCTGGTTGGTGAAATCATTTGTGAAGGATAGGAGATGTGACTTTGTTGGAGGATGTGGGTCATTAGGGGATGGCTTTAAAGAGGTTAAAAAAATCAACCAACCAACAAACAAAAACTTGTGCCATTATCAGTGTGCTCTCTCTGAGTCCTACTTGATGTAAGCTTTCAGATGTACTTGCTGCCTTGAGTCCACTCTGACACCATGAAATCTATGCCCCTCTAAAGCTCTGAGCCCATGAACCAAATTAAATTCTCTCTATATATGTTGCATTGGTCATAGTGTCTTATCACAAGAAGAAAAGTAACTAAGATAGTCAAAACTTAATTTTTTACTTAGCCAATATGATGGTTAATTCATTTTAAATTTGGCCAAATTTGCAATAATATTGTAGACACATTTCTATACTTATTTGTAAGTGTACTTTCAGGTAGGTTTGTTTGAAGGAGGAATGTAGGTTCAATGAAAGGAGATGGGGCTGAATCTGAGATATATGAATAAATATAACCAAAGAATATTGTATAAAATTCCTTTAAAATTAAAAAAAAATATTTTTATAAAAAGATTTCAGAATTTAGTACCTAATTTTTCTGGGAATCTAATGGCTCTGAACAATTTAGCATTTAAAAAGAACATTAAACATCAGAGATTTAAGGTCTTTCCCATCTCTATAAATGTCTATTTAATTCATTTACTTTGTTATTTATTTTTCTCTCATATATTATATTCTGACTGCAATTTTCCCTCCCTTTACCACTAATAGTCCTTCCCCCTACCTTCTTTCTCCCCAAGTTTCTCCCCTCCTCCATTTCAGAAAAGGACAGATTTCCCAGGGATATCAGCATAGAAAGTTATAAAAAGACTAGATACCTACCCTCATATCAAGGCAGGACTAGACAACCTAGTATAAGGAAAAGGGTCTCAAAAACAAGTAAAAGAGTTAGAGAAAGCCCCTATTAGCACAGTTAGGAGTTCCACAAGAACACCAAGCTGTAACTATAAGATATACAGAGGCTCAGACCTATACAAACTCCTGATTGTCTATTTAGTCTCTGAAACTGGCTTAGTATGTGGGCAGATTTAAATAGTTTGTTGTTTCATTTCATTTTTAAAGACTTCAATTTTTTATTTATTTATTTTGGTGGATGAGTGTTTGGCCTGCATGTATATATGTGACCCACGTTTGTGCATGTGCTGTGCCTACAGATTTCAAAGGAGTTTGTTGAATCTGCTGAAACTGGAGTTATCGATGGTTGTAAATGACCACATTGGTGCTGAGAATAAAAATACAGTCCTCAGCTAGAATAAGTGCCTTTAATCACTAATCCATTTATCTTTCCCCTAGCCAATGTTTTCAAGTCTAGAATTAAGTCCAAATCTCATACATTGATAAACAACTATAATCTCTAGTTTGAAGTATTACAAATATAAGGAAGACTTCACATTATAGTTATCTCTATTGTAAATTACCATCCCCTAGTAGCCTCTGAGTTCAATCAGAATAATTCAAAAATTTCATATTATGTACTACTAAATGTCCTGAGTGTCAGTCCATAAATTCTATATTGTCAGCCTTCATATTGCTTGTCCATACCATGATCTCTTATCACTGAAACCATTGGCCTGCTGATGTTCCTTGAAAAAATTTACATACCTCACAATTTGACATCTTTGAATTTGATATTTTCCAAGCATCACCCAAAGCACTGCCTTACTTACAATGGGCATCTATTTTGTACCCCTTGCTAGAGAGGATTTTACTCTCTGATTTCATAGAATAACTATCTGTGTTCCACAATCATCATATCTTACTTCATATGTTTTGTTCACAGAAATTATCACTACATGCCATTTTTCACTTACAATATTTTCTGTATTGTAAGCTTGAATGTGAGTTCCTCAGAAATATAAGCATGATTCTTTTTCAACGCCAAACCTCAGATATCTTAAAAATATTTCACAGACACTCATTTTATGTTAGTGGTAATGAACATAAATTTTCACTAAAAATTAGGCAGAGTAGATTTTGGTACTTGTCTAAGTGCAGTCCATGCTGAGATCCCCTTAACCTTTATATCTTGTTTTTTAAAGAACATTCTGTTGGTCACTTCTTGCTAACCCTCATTCAAAGGTAGCCACAACTTGTCAAAAACAAATTGATAGATTCTCATAGATTCTCATCCAATTCAGATTACTCACATATCTGAAATGCAGATACTACACCAGTTCTTGTGATGGTATTATAGTAAGAAGAATCAATTTCTGGTGAAATGCTCAGATATCTGTGTAATTAGAGAAGTGGCTTCAAAACAAAAGATTCTGTTTTCTTTAATATGTATGTCTGACAGAAATAAAACTATTTGTTTTCGACAATCTCATCTGGCAAGAAATTAAATAAATTCCTCTTTTTAATTATATCAACCAGAACCTGAAACAAAATAAAACATACTTACCTCTACACACAATGTATGCAAGTAGGAGTTTACTTTTATTTACAGCTTTCCCCCACAATGTATACCTTTTCTACCACAAGTCATCCACAGAGTCACACAAGAGAGCCCACACACTCCTTAGTTATAGACATCATGCTTCTGATTCCTTGTTATGTTAAGTTATTCAAACCATGTCTCTTTAATCATTAATTTACACAAAATTTTAAATTATGCATAGATTTGATGATCATTTGATAGGTGTTATACATCTAATTATATGATTAGTACTGATGATCATATTTCTTATTTTTCTCCATATTATGAAACCTTATATACCACATTTTTGCATTTTCACATGAGCAAAATCTCACTAGTGAATATAATCTTGTTATAATTCATTATGACTTCTATTTTCTCTTACATATCACTTTCATTTTACATACATAAAATCTCTATTTTTGTTGTTATTGGCACACACATGCTGTTATCTTGGCTTTATATGCAGGAAAGAAACTCCTGGGTATTACAGTAATTATTTGTTTAAACTTCCAGTAATGCACAGTCTGTTTTCAAAACTGACTCTGCCATATTCTATTATCCTGAAACAATACATAAGAATTCCCATTTAGATTGTCTTTATCAAAACTCCCTACCATTTTATTCTAGGCATTGATCATAAATAGATCACTGCTGCATCATGGACTAAATTTCCAGTATCCTTGTGCCTACTGATGATAAAAATCTTATGATGTAATCACTGCCCACTTATGCATCCCCTTTGAAGAAAGGTTTGTTCAAGTTCTTCTTACTGAATTGGATTTTTTGTCTTTTAGAATTGTGTTTTCGAAATTCAACTTTCAGTGAACCTGTGGAACTATGACAGGTGATGGATGTTTAGTCAGATAATTACTCCTAACGGATATGTATGTAAACATTCTCTGTTGTAAAGTTCTATTTCAATATATGATTTGATTTAATGTGTGAATTGTGATGAACATATGATCATGTATTCTGAAAGATGTATAACTATTGAGGACAAAGATGAGAAGAATTTTTCTTGGTATACAATTATCTTTTCTTTTTCTTTTTTGATCTTTTTACTGGTTATTTTATTTATTGACATTTCAAATGTTATCACCCTTACCGGTTTCCCCTCCACAACCCCCCTATTTCTTTCCCCTCCCCCTTCCTCTATGATGGTGCTCCTCGACCTGCCCACCCACTCCTGTCTCAGCACCCTAGCATTCCTCTACCCTGGGTCATTGAGCCTCCACGGGACCAAGGAGCTCCCCTCCCAGTGATGCCCACTAAGCCAATCCTCTGCTACATAACCAGCTGGAGTCATGGGTTCCTCTATGTGTACTCTTTGGTTGGTAGTTTAATCCCTGGGAGCTTTGGGCGATTTGGTTGGCTGATATTAGGGTTCTTTCTATCGGGTTGCAAACCTCTTTAGCTCCTACAGTCCTTGCCCTAACATCACCATTGTGGTTCCTGCACTCAGTACAATGTTTGGTTACATGCATCCATATCTGTATTGGTCAGGCTCTGGCAGAGCCTCTTGGGGGACAGCAACACCAGGCTTCTGTCAGCAAGCACTTCTTGGCATCAGCAATAGTGTCTGGGTTTGGTGCCTGCAAATTGGATGGTTCCCTAGGTGGGGCAGTCTTGAGATGGCCTTTCCCTCAGTCTCTGCGCAACACTTTTCCCCTGTACTTCCTTTTGACAGAAGGAATTCTGGATTAACATTTTTGAGGTGATTTGGTTGTGGCCATGTCCCTCAACTGAGGTCCATGCCTGTCCACTGGATATTGTCTCTGCAGGTTCTCTCTCCCCTTTGTTGGGTATTGCAGCTAATGTCTTCCCTGTTGGGTCCTGGGAACTTCTTGGATCCCTAGCATCTGGGACTTTCTAGTGGCTATCCTCAGATCCCCCTTGTCCACAGCTTCTCTCCTCCTTTCATATTCCTGACCCTCTGTACTTCTCCCCCATTTCCTCCCTTATACAACCCCCCTTTCCCTCCCCCTTCTCTCTCCATCCCAAGTTCCTCTCTCCAAGAGAATTCACTTTAGGAAAGATTCCTGCTATTAATATGCTTTCCTTTTATTATTAAACATATGTAACAATCTCTATGTATTAGCCTACCCCTTTTGAGCAGATCTCTGCAGATCTACGAAGATGCTACATAGATATATTACTTCTTAATTCTTAATGAAGACCTATAATAATTCCTAAAATTATTACTAAGCTCTCTTATGGTGGGACTGCTATTAGATCCCTTTCTGATAATCAAAGCTGCAATGAGAACTCTGTTAGTCTCCCATGTGTTACCAGTTAATTGCCTCTTAGATAGTAGCCAAACGTTCTTTTACTCAGAGCACATTCCAAGAGGTTGTAAAACAATTAACCAAAGGTCCATAAAAAGGGAACTAACTATCTATTATAGGTAGTACAACAGAAGATAAAATATTGATGGGGTTTATTTATACAAATCTTCACTAATAATTTAGTTATGGTTCCTCTCTCCCTCTATTTTCTTCCAATTTCTGAGTAGGACTACAGCATCCACACTTGGGTGTGGTCTTATCTTTTCTCGCGTTTCATATGGTCTGTGAGTTGTACTGTGGGTAGTCTGAGCTTCTTTTTAGCTAATATCCACTTTTCAGTGAGTACATATCATGTGTGATTTTGTGTGTGTGTGTGACTGGGTTACCTCACTTGTAATGATATTTTCTAGTTCCATCCATTGGTCTGTGAATTTCATGAATTCATTGTTTTAATAGCTGAGTAGCACTCCACTGTGTAAATTTACCACATTTTATGTATCCATTCCTCTGTTGAGGGACATCTAGGTTGTTTCTAGCTTCTGGTTATTATAAAGAAGACTGCTATGAGCATAGTGAAGCATGCGTTCTTGTTATATGTTGGATCATATTTTGGGTACACCTCTAGGAGTGGTATAGCTGGGTCCTCAGGTAGGATTATGTCTAATTTTCTGAGTAATTCCTAGACTGATTTCCAGAGTGGTTGTGCCAGCTTGCAATCCCACCAGCAATGGATGAGTGTTCCTCTTTTTCCATATTCTCACCAGCATCTGTTGTCACCCGAGTTTTTGATCTTAGCTGTTCTGACTGGTATAAGGTGGAATCTCATGGTCATCTTGATTTGCATTTCCCTGATGAGTAAGGGTGTTGTTGAACATACCATTAAGTGCTTCTCAGCCATTCAAGATTCCTCAGTAGAGAATTCTCTGTTTAGCTCTGTACCCCATTTTTAATAGGCTTACTTGGTTCTCTAGAGTCTAACTTTTTGAGTTCTTTGTATATTTTGGATACTAGCCCTTTATCAGATGTAGGGTTGGTAAAGATCTTTTCCCAGTCTGTGGTTGCCATTTTGTCCTACTGACAGTGTCCTTTGCCTTACAGAAGCTTTGCAATTTTATGAGGTCCCATTTGTTGATTCTTGATCTTAGAGCATAAGCTCTCCCCTGTGCCCATGTGTTCAAGGCTCTTCTCCAGTTTCTCCTCTATAAGTATCAGTGTATCTGGTTTTATATGAAGGTCCTTGATCTAGTTGGACTTGAGTATTCTTCTAGGTGAGGACAGCCAGTTGAACCAGCACCATTTGTCGAAAATGCTGTCTTTTTCCCACTGGATAGTTTTGGTTCTTTTGTCAAAGATCAAGTGACCAAAGGTGTGTGGATTCATTTCAGGGTCTTCAATTCTATTCAACTGATCTACCTGCCTGTCTCTGTACGATTCCTGGCCATATTCCCAAAGGACTCTATATCCTATTATAGCGATGTTTCTCAATCTTGCTAATTCTGTGATACTTCAATACAATTCCTCATCATTACCTCATAACTGTAATTTGATACTATTGTGAATCATAGTATAAATATCTATGTTTTCCAATTATCTTAGTCAACTCTTGGAGTCATGACTTACAGATAGAGAAACACTGTTCTAGAGAGTAAATTGCTTTTATTTTTATTTTTATTTTTTATTTATTTATTTTTTTTAATTATTATTTTCTTTATTTACGTTTCAAATGCTGTCCCAAAAGTTCCCTATACCCCCCATCCCTGCTCCCCNACCCACCNACTCCCACTNCTTGGCCNNGGCCTTCCCNTGTGCTGGGTCATATAAAGTTTGCAAGACCAAGGGGCCTCTCTTCCCAATGATGGCTGATTAGGCCATCTTCTGCTACATATGCATCTAGAGACACGAGCTCAGGGGGTACTGGTTAGTTCATATTGTTGTTCCACCTACAGGGTTGCAACCCCCTTCAGCAACAGCAAGGGAATGGAAACAACTTACATTTCCATCAAGCGCTGAAGAAGTGAATTATAAAAATACTGTAGATATACAAAATGAAATATTGTCTAGCCTTAAAGAACAGTGAAATTATGGAATGCAGAGGTAAATAGATGTGGATTGAAATAATCACTTTGAATTAGACAACACAGATCCAGAAAGACATACCCTGCATGTTCTGTGTAATAGGGTTGCTAACTTTGAATCATTTGTGTGCGTTTTTGTGAGAACATGTATGTGTGTGTAGATTGTAATACAAACAGAAGTCATGAAAAAACTAACGGAGTATGGGGATATTTCAAGAGAAGTGACTTAGAATAGAAGTTTGTATGATGGACGAGATAGATGACAGTACAGGACCTGTCAATTAGGGTGAGAGATGGCAGGTGAGAAATTGTAGGATAGAAGAGAGGACAGAGTATTGTAAGAAATAATACTAAATACCTTTGCAGCAGCTCTATGAAAGCTTACTGCTGCAAAGATTTCAGAAATACTAACATGTACTTATATAAAGGAGTTTAAGAGGAGTTTCCCTATTTCTTAATTACTGTTCTATTGCTGTGAAGAGACACTATAACAAGAACAACTTACAGAAGAAAAGATTTAATTGGGGGTTTGAGTGCAGGGTCAGAGGGTTACTCCATGATCATCATCACAAGAAGCATCACAGCAGGTAGACAACATGGCACTGGAGCAGTAGCTAAGATCTTACATGTGATCCACAAACAGCAGGCAGACAATATGAGCAATATTTGTCCTGACATGGGCTTTTGAAGACTCTCAGCTCACTATATTGACATATCTCTTCTGACAAGGCCACATCTTATCCTTCATAAACAGCTCACCAGCTGAGAAGCAAGTCAAATGGCATATGGAAGCCATTCTTATTTAAACCACCACATAGTATAACAGGGGACAATGTCTCTCCAAAATATCAGAGGCCTATAAAATAAAAAGCCCTATGCCAGATACAGACTACCAATTTGTAGTTGTTTACAAATTAGATCCTTATATCCCCAAAGATTACAGGCTATTGCTATTGCCTCTATAATTTGATGGTAAAGACAAATGGTTAACAACATTAGATACTTTAGTGACAGAACAAGGAGAAACGAAGTTGGTAATAACAAGGAAACTTCATCCCTAGAGGCTAGCTTTCATAGAACTGGAAGGTGCTATGTACACTAATGTGAGAGAAAATTGACAGTCTTACCCAGCTGTGATCTCTGCAAGCTACAATAACAATTATCATAGGACATTTGTATCATACTACTTTCTTACATAACTCAATAATCATCACAGAAAATGGCTAAGAATATGAGATTCAGCTTTGGTGGATGCCTGCAACAGAACATTAGTTTCTAGCTATGATGGTGTTATATATACAATTCACAGTGGCCATGGCTTCATGAACAGGTTTGTAATAAATCAAGCAAGCCAAAGTCCCAGTATGGATAGTGGAGAGGCTCATCAAACCTCCCTTTCTTAGCCAACATAATGTTGACAATAGCTGCTTGGAGCAGGAGATTTTTATTCAAGGTTTTATCTCCAGAGAAGTTACACTTCATCTTAGAACACAGTCTTGAAACTGCACATACAGACATCAGTAAATGGGTTCAGGGGCCGTAAAGACAGAGTTAATAAAGGTGGAAAAATAAAGTGTTGGGGAAAATAGTGAGGAATTTAAGGAAATAGAACAAGGGCAGATTTTTATTAAGATACATTATATGCATGTAAAAAATTCTAATATTAAAAAATTCATTATATATATATATATATATATATATATATATATATATATATATATATATATATGGAATATCAAAGGGAAAGAAAGACTCAAAACATTATGAGACAAAGAACCTCCAAAAACATCAATGAGCTTATTTCACATTAGCCATTTACTGCTAGGCATTGGGCCTCGTCTTAATAGTGGCTTATTTTCAAATTTATGGAATTTCTGATTGTGAAAATGTGTGTATCTCTGTGTCTATAAATGTTTCTTGAGATTTTTTTTCTTGGTTCTTATTTTTTGTTTGTTTGTTTGCTTTTTCCTGTACTGGTTTGTTTTTATTTTAACTAATTATTATTATTATTATTATTATTATTATTATTATTATTATTAATAGTAGTAGTAGTTGTTGTTGTTGTTGTATTTAAATGGTTTGTATTCTAATGAGAGAAAGAAATGACGTGGGTTTGAGTGGGTGAGGAAGTAAGGAGGATCTAGGAGGATCTGAGAGATAAAAAATCATAATCAGAATACATTGTATTTTAAAACTCCATTTTCCATTAAAAAATTCCAAGTAAACATCACACAATAGATGTCCTTCACAACACTAAAAATACTAAGAATTTTCTCATGAGTAAGTCATGAACACTATCCCTAAATCCAAGAAAGCATGAGAATTATTACTGAAAAAAAAGGCTCTATGAAATGTCTCCTATTATACAAGTACACTGCAAATTTGATCTTTTAGCTGGGGGTTGAGAAGGCAGCAAGAACTGTTCAATTTTAAAAATAAATATGATAAATAGTAATGAAACAGCATATCTCAATAGTAAGGCAACAAATTATCAACATCAGAGTAAGAAAACTAAAGAATCATGTCACCTTTAACACAAAGATCTTGCAGAAAGAAGTGCAACAAACACCAACAAACACCAATTTAAGTAGATAAACTGGGCTATTATAAAATAATGTGAACAGAAAATTACCTGTAATGTTGTGGAAACTAGTTTTACATGCACAAACACACACACACACACACACACACACTTACACACAAAACTTTTTTTTCAGATTAAAACATAACTTTCTAAACAAAAAACTAAGCATGTAATTTCAAAAACAAATGTGTTTTGCTGGTGTAAAAAGAATGAGGTATATTAATATATCAAATAAAGTTATAGTATGATAGAAATCATGTTCAGTGAAAAAATATATGTTAGATGAGTCTTTGAGCTATTTTACACAAAATGCTAAAGGCTAAATAATGATTAAAATGGAAGCAGGTAAGAGATAAGCAGTAATTAAACACAACTATTCCTACATTAAAAATGTTTGCTATTTTCTGGTCAAACAAATGGTAAGACTGATATACTGGTCAGACATTATTGTTTCTTCATAACAGAAAGAAAAAGAATTATAATCAAATCAAGTATACCCATATACTTTTTGTCCATATACTCATATTTTGACAATATTAGAAAATAATAGAAATGAATATAGTTATACTAACAATAATGGTAAAAATAAAAAGTAAAGAAGATCATAATGTTTGTAGCTATTTTCTCTGAATTAAAATACCACTCTAGGAGGGTAGGAGCTCTTAAAAATTAGGCATCTAAAAAAAAATCTTATAAGGCTTATCAACCTGAAGAAAAGGCTTGGGATATTCACTAAAGACATACAAGACACTTTCTAAGTCTATCTATCTATCATCGATCTATCTATCTATCTATCTATCTATCTATCTATCTATCTATCTATCATCCATCAATCATCTATCTATATCTTTGTATCATCTATATACATATATCTATACCTACCTATATAATATATTTGAAAAATATAAATATAGTCTCCTATTTATGCATTATATTGATTCAGATTTCTAATTGTTACTATGCTTTTCTAAGTAACTTCCTGTAAGTAAATTCTCATGTATACTCCTGTAAGAACTCCAATAAACTTGTTAATCAACATAAATTGGGTAAGTTATTTTTGTTTTTTTGTGAATTTTTTTGTTTGGTTTGTCTGTGCATTATTGGGGTCAATCAATAAGAATTCATATCTTCTGAGGAAAACTTATATAACAGAAATGGTAATTTGGTACATAGTACTGTATTTATTAGTCTTGCTATTTGACACATGAGTGTAAGGAAAATATTATGAAGAACATTTGGTAGAGTACAAATTAAAGTACTAGTTACAATGCAAGTGGGTGAATTAAATAAGACCATATCTTAATTATTACATTAATATGCATGCATTGAATTCCCTGACAAAAGAAACCAAATTAGAAAGATTATGTAACTCTGTAAATGTAACTTTTATTCACCTGATGTATTTGCTGTCTCAAAGACTTACTGATGAATAAACTCAAACTTTCTAGTCCTTTCTGAAATCTGGTTGGCTGGTTCAAGTCAGCTATTCTGCCTCAAATTCCTCTCTAAGCTGACTGATTCAAACTGGCTTCTCTTGGTTTCTCACTGAATTGCTCTGCTTGGCCTCACACTAATTTTAGCAGTATGTTCTTAGCTTCTGGATCCTTCTCATTCTCTGGCTGATTTTGTCTTTACCTGCAACCTGTCTCTATAAAACCTTCCCTATAAAACCTCTCTCTCTCTCTCTCTCTCTCTCTCTCTCTCTCTCTCTCTCTCTCTCTCTCTCTCCTCTTTCTTTTCCTTCTTTCCTTTTTCCTTCCTTCCTTCCTTCCTTCCTTCCTTCCTTCCTTCCTTCCTTCCTTCCTTCCTTTCTTCCTTCCTTCTTCCTTGCTTCCTTCCTTGCTTCATTCCTTTTTCTTTCTTTTTTCTTTTAAACCAAAATATAAGGACATCATGTTCTCCTTTCCATTTCCTCCCTCCAACCTATTCCAATGTACTTCCTCTTCTTGCCTTCTATGAAATTCATTCTTCTAGTCTGTGCAAAATTTATGAAAAAAATTAACTAGCTCAATAATCATACAAAATTTTAGGAAGTAAAATAATGAAAATGTAGTACTATAAAAACATCAACAAAAGAGATGACATCCACCCTACTTCCATCCATTTAGGCTTTGGCACTTGGAAAAGACACAGGGTCCAGCATCCCCCCCCCCTCAATCCATTCATGCTTCACATTTTAGACATTGCTTCTAGCCCACTTAGTTGTCTCTATTATTCACAGTGGAGTCACTGAACATCTCTTTACCAAGGACAAAAAGGCTATACATTTCTGGAACAAACATGCTGGTGACTCTTTAGAGCCATAAATATTGAAGAGGAGACTTGAAGTTTCTGTCATACAGGACTTTCACTTTCTTGGTTAGAGTTACACAAAGATATTTTAGATTATTTGACTATTGTGAAGGCTGTCATTTTCCTAATTTCTTTCTCAGCCTGTTTATCCTTTGAGTAGAGGAAGGCTACTGATTTGTTTGAGTTAATTTTATATCCAGCCACTTTGCTAAAGTTGTTTAACAGATTTAGCAGTTCTCTGGTGGAATTTTTGGGGTCACTTAAGAATGCTTTCATATCATCTGCAAATAGTGATATTTTGACTTATTCCTTTCCAATTTGTATCCCTTTGACCTCTTTTATTTTCATTTTTTGTCTAATTGCTCTAGCTGGAACTTTAAGTACTATATTGAATACATAAGTAGATAGTGGATGGCCTTCTCTAGTCCCTGATTTTAGTAAGATTGCTTCAAGTATCTCTCCATTTAGTTTGATATTGGCTACTGATTTGCAGTATATTGCTTTTACTATGTTTAGGTATGGGCTTTGAATTCCTGATCTTTCCAAGACTTTTAACATGAAGGGATGTTGAATTTTTTTCAAATGCTTTTTTAGCACCCAATGAAATGATCATGTGGTTTTTTTTCTTTCAGTTTGTTTATGTAGTAGATTATGTTGATGGATTTCCATATATTGAACCATGCCTACATCCCTGGCATGAAACCTACTTGATCATGGTGAATGATCATTTTGATGTGTTCTTGGATTTGGATTGCGAGAATTTTATTTAGTATTTTTGTATCAATGTCTGTAAAGAAAATTTGTCTGAAGTTTGCTTTCTTTGGTCTTTGCATGGTTTAGATATAAGCGCAATTGTGGCTTTTTAGAAAGAATTGGGTAGTGTTCCTTCTATTTTTATTTTGTGGAATAGTTAGAAGCATATTGATATTAGGTCTTCTTTGAAGGTCTGATAGAATTCACTAAACCTATCTGTTCCTGGGCTTTTTTGATTGGGAGACTACTAATGACTGCTTCTATTTCATTAGGGGTGATGGAACTGTTTAGATGGTTTATCTGATCCTGATTTGACTTTGGCACCTGGTATCGGTCTAGAAAATGGTCTATTTCATCCAGATTTTTCAGCTTTGTTAACTATAGGTTTTTGTAGTAGGAACTGATGATTTTTTGGATTTGCTCAGTTTCTGTTGTTATGTTTCCCTTTTCATTTTTGATTTTATTTATTTGGATACTGTCTCTGTGCCCCTTTGGTTAGTCTGGCTAAAGGTTTATCTATCTTGTTTATTTTCTCTAAGAACCAGCTCCTTGATTTATTGATTCTTTGTATAGTTCTTTTTGTTTCTATTTGGTTGATTTCAGTCCTGAGTTTGATAATTTCCTGCTGTCTACCCCCTTGCGTATATTTGCTTCTTTTTGTTCTAGAGCTTTCAGGTGTGCTGTCAACCTGCTATTGTGTGCTCTCTCCAGTTTCTTTTTGGAGGCGCTTAGAGCTATAAGTTTTCCTCTTAGTGCTGCTCTCATTGTGTCTCATAAGTTTTGGAATGATGTGTCTTCATTTCATTAAATGAAGTTAAAAGTCTTTAACTTCTTTCTTTATTCCTTGACCAAGTTATTATTTAGTAGAACATTGTTCAGCTTCCATGTGTATGTGAGAGCTTTCTGTTGTTTTTGTTGGTATTGAAGACCACCCTTATTCTCGGGTTATCTGATAGGATGCAAGAAATTGAAGTTCTCAGAAGATGGGAAGATCTCTCATGTTCACTGATTGGCAGGATTAATATAGTAAAAATGGTCATCTTGTCAAAACCAATCTACATATTCAATGCAATCCCCATCAAAATTCCAATTCAATTCTTCACAGAGTTAGAACAACAATTTGCAAATTCATTTGGAATAACAAAAACAAGCAAACAAACAAAACAAACAAACAAACAAACAAAAAACAGAATAGTGAAACCTATTCTCAATAGTAAACGAACTGGGGGAATTACCATCCCTGACCTCAAGCTGTATTACAGAGCAATAGTGATAAAAACTGTGTGGTATTAGTACAGAGACAGGCAGGAGGATCAATAGAATAGAATTGAAGACCCTGATATCTTCCTTAGTGAGGTAACCCAATCANAAAAGAAGTCACTGATAAGCGGATATTAGCCCAGAAACTTAGAATACCCAAGATACATTATG
>NC_034604.1:81953461-81982588 GCF_900095145.1 Mus pahari | reverse complement strand
TGGCCTAATCGGCCATCACTGGGAAGAGAGGCCCCTTGGTCTTGCAAACTTTATATGACCCAGCACAAGGGAAGGCCTGGGCCAAGTAGTTGGAGTGGGTGGGTAGGGGAGCAGGGGTGGCGGGATATAGGGAACTTTTGGGACAGCATTTGAAATGTAAATAAAGAAAATAATAATAATAAAAAAAAAAGAATTGAAGACCCTGAAATGAACCCACACACATAAGGTCACTTGATATTTGACAAAGTAACTAAAACCATCCAGTGTAAAAAAAGACAACACTTTTGACAAATGGTTCTGGTTCAATTGGGGGTCAACATGTAGAATAATGCAAATTGACCCATTCTTATCTCCTTGTACAAAGCTCAAGTCCAAGTGAATCAAGGGCCTCCGCATAAAACCAGATACACTGATAGAGGAGAAACTAGAGAAGAACCTGGAACACATGGGCACAGAGGAAATTTTCCTGAAGAGAACACCAATGGCTTATGCTCTAAGATCATGAATAGAAAAATGTGACCTCATAAAATTGCAAAGCTTCTGTAAGCCAAAAACCATTGTCAATAGGACAAAAATGGCAACCAACAGATTTGGAAAAGACCTTTTCCAATCCTACATTTGATAGAGGGCTAATATCCAATATATACAAATAACTCAAGAATCAAATAACCTTATTAAAAATGGGGTGCAGAGTTAAACAAAGAATTCTCAACTGAGGAATATTGAATGGTCATGAAGTACCTAAAGAAATGTTCAACATCCTTAGTCATCAGAGACATGCAAATCAAAATAACCTTGATATTCCACCTCACATCAGTCAGAATGGCTAAGATCAAAAACTCAAGTGACAGCATATGCCCTGGTGAGGATGTGGAGAAAGAAGAACACTCCTCCATTGTTGGTAGGATTGCAAGCTGTTACAATCTCTCTTGAAATCAGTCTGGCAGTTCCTCAGAAAATTGGACAAAGTATTATCTGAGGTCCCAGCTATACCAATCCTGACCACATAACCAAAGTTAGTATGAGGCCAGGAAGAACAATTAAGTCACAAGCTGTGAAAAGCCAGATTGAATCAATCAGCTTAGAAGACGAAATTGTATGGAAGCTAGAAACTTTCAGATTTAGGCATACATATAATTATAACAGTGAAGGAAAAATTCTGGACTCAGTCAAGCCGTGTATTCATAGAGCTTGGGTACAGCTCTCATCTTATCACTCCGTCTGAGGAAATAAAAGTGACAGTATACATTCTTTTGTGATACTCAGTGGACCATTGAACACCTCCCTAGCAGAGAAAAACATGTTATGGTTTGACACCCCACTCCCACCCCCACTCCAAATATTTGCTGCAGCTATTTTGTTCCATGCCTGCCAGCTATTTCATATTGTTGTTGTAAAATGTCTGCCAGTCATTGACACAGAAAAATAATTTGATTGAGAGTCAAGCTGACCAGATATCCTGTTTTGTTCTATATTTTCTACATGAGGTTTGTTAATCTTAAGAAATTCCATAAGGCTTTACATAAGACACATCAGGTTAAAGGTCAATATGAACTGTTATGTCTAAAATTGTTTGAGTCAGAGCTGACCACTGTATAACACCTCCTGTACCTGCATATGAACTCATTGTGGTTTTTTTTTCCTTCATAAGTCTGCCCCGAGAACAGATTGGTACAATTAGTTTCTTAATTCCTTTTTGTGATCCTGATCTGATCAGTATTAGGGTGTGGTTTTCATTCAATGAATTTTTCTTAATTCAGGTTGATGTTCATATGGTCTATGTGGTGTTTCCTGAACAATCATAATAAAAGCTGCATGGTACTGGTATAGAAACAGACAGGTTGATTTATGGAATTAAGTCAAAGACCCAGAAATAAACCCACACACATACAGATACTTGATTTTTAACAAAGAAGCCAAACTATACAATAGAAAAGAAAGAGCATCCTCAACAAATGCTGCTAGTCTAACTTGATGTCACAGGTAGAAGAATGCAAATAGATACATATGTATCACTGGACACAAAACTCAAGTCCAAATAGATCAAAGACTTCAACATGAAACCAGATGCACTAGACCTAACTGAAGGAAAAGTGGGGAATAGCCTTGAACTCTTCAATCCAGGAGATAACTTCCTGAAGAGAACACCAATGGCTTAGGCACTAAGATCAACAATTAATAAATGGGACCTCATGAAACTGAAAAACTTCTGTAAATCAAAGTTCATCATCAATAGGACAAAACTACAGCCTACAGATTGTAAAAGGATCTTAACCAACTCTATCTATGACAGAGGTCTGATGTCCAAAATATATAAAGACCTCATGAAACTAGATATTAATAAACCAACTAACCCAATTAAAGTGTGGTACAAATCTAAACAGAATTATCAAGAGAGGAACTTCTAACAACTGGGAAGCACTTGAAGAAATGTTCAAAATCCTTTGTCATCAGGAATTCGTAAATCAAAACAACTTTGAGATTCTACCTTACTCAATCAGAATGGCTAAGATCAAAAGATCATGCTACATCTCATTGTGGTGAGGATGTGGAGCAAGGGAATACTCCTCCATTACTGGTAGGAACATAAACTTGTACAATGACTTTGCAAACCAATTTGTCTGTTTCTCAGAAAACTGGGAATGGTTCTACCTCATTATCCAGCTATACCACTCCTGGGCATATACCGAAAGATGCTACAGCATACCACAGGGACACTTGCTCAACTATGTTCATATCAGCTTTATTTGTAATAGCTAAAAACTGTAAACAACTTAGATGTCTCTGAAGCAAAGAAGGCATAATGAAAATGTGGTACATTCAGCTACCAAGAACAATGACATCATGAAATTTGCAAGCAAGTAGATGAAACTAGAAAAGATCATCCTGAGTGAGATATCCCAGACCCCCCCCAAAAAAGGGAGACATGGTATTACTCATTTATAAGTGGATATTAGCCATAAAGTACAAAATGACCATGCTATAATTCACAGACCCAAAGATGTTAAGTAACAAGGAAGATGGTCAAATCTCACTGAAAAGGGAAATAAACTAGACATTAAGGGTTGATGGAGGAAAGGAACAGTGGAGGATAGGAGGTGAGGGTAGAGCAGAATCCAATCTGTTGTTCAAATCTGGGAAAGACAGAGGGGACTGGGAGAGAGGACTGGGCTCAATAGATGTGTCTAGTCCACTGAAACTTGATATGTCAAGGAACGTAGATATTCATAAGATGCTTCTCTTTCTCTGAAGAGAAGGGATGGGAAGGTGGAGGGAAGGTGAGAGAGTAGGACTGGGAGGAGAGGATGAACGGGAAGCTAAGATCAGGATCTAAAGTAAATAAATAAATTAATTAATAAAAATAGCAGAAATTATGCAGGGCTTAAATAAATCAATTTAATGTGGAAAATTAGCTTTCCCCTCATATGCTAGAATTTAATTAAGCATTAGAGAGAAATTGATTCTAAACTACATAGCTCGCATGAAGAAAAAGACAAAAGCATGCCTTACTCATAACCCCCACATTTCAAATTGTACTTGCTGGCAAATCATGAATCACAGTATTTTTTGAATTCCTTGTTCTGGGGGAGGAAGAGGTGAAAGAGGCCAGTCTCTGAGCTCCTACAGCTTCCAGCTCTGATTCCAGACATGAGATTTTTTTCTAGTGAAGAGTTCATTCTGTTGTTCAGGTCTGAAATAAAGGAGTTTATGAAGTTTCATAAAAATAATGAAAATAGATCCTTATATTTTATCATTTCACAAAACTCAACTAAAATGTATTAAAGACCTTAGCATATAATTATATATCCTAAATATGATACAAGAAAAAAGTAGGGAATAGATTTGATCTCACTAGCACAGAACAGAACTTTCTGAAGAGGTCACTGATAGAATAGTTATTAGGAGAATCAGCTATTAAAAAGAACCTCACAAAGCTAAATAGGTCTATACAGCAAAGGAAACCATTATTCAAGTAAAGCAACAACCTTCATAACGGGAAGAAGTCTTTACCAGTTATACATCTAATAGAGGCTTAGTGTCTATAATAAACAAAAAAATTATAAAACTAAGTGTCAAAATAACAAACATCACAAGTTAAATGGGCAACAGAGCTAAGCAGAGAGATCTGGAAAAGATGAAACACAGATTGTTGAGAAGCACTTAAAGAAATGGTCAATATCCTTAGCCATTAGGGAATTGTAAATTAAAAATACTTTGAGATTTTTATCTTATCTCATTCAGAATGGCCAAGGTCAACAAAATAAATAACAATTCATGGTAGCGAGGATGTAAGGAAAGGGAAACACTAATTCATCACTTGAGGGAGTACAGGCTGGTACAGCTCTTGTGGAAATCATTGTGAGGTCCCTCAAAATGTTAGAACTGATGGATGTACCACAATATTCAGTTATACCACTCTTAGGCCTGTACTCAAAGGAATGTACTTCTTTCTACAGATAAATGTACTCATCTATGAACTTTCTGTTCATAAATCCATGAGCTGAAAAAGCCATATGTGCATCAACTAATGATCGAATAATAAAAATGTGGCACATTTATAAAATGGAATACTATCCAGCTGTTAAAAAGATGTTATTGCTGGACCATGCTGGGGAAACTGGTCTTCAGTTCTTTAAAGTACCAGTCTAGATCTTCTGCCTGAAGCTGGCTGAGGCTGCCAAGGAACCCAGAGGACTCTCCATGCCACAGGAACATTAGCACACCCAGGACCTCAAGATCACTGGAGAGCACATGGGCGACAGAAGCAACAGAGCTTCTTGGACAGGGTCTCTTCGGGGGTCTTCATCCTCAGACAGGAGGCAGAGCTGAGACCCAGACCCCTGAGCACCTTCCTTGCCAGAGGAGAGTAGGCCTACAGGGAGGGCTCTGACCACAGAACACAGGAGGGTTGATCAAAGCTTCAGACTTCTCAATACCTGCCCTGAAAGAGGAGATCTTGCCTGCAGAGAGTGCTCTTACCACTGAGACTCAGGTGAGAGTTAGAATCACAGGAGTGCTGACAGAGGCTAACAGAATCACAGGAGGATCAAGCTCCAGTCAGAAACAGCTAGAAGATTAACACCAGAGATTACCAGATGGCAAAAGGCAAATGTAAGAATATTACTAACAGAAACCAAGAACACTGGGAATCATCAGAACCCAGTATGCCCACCACAGCTAGTCCTAGATACCCCAACACACACAAAAAGCAAGACTCAGATTTAAAATCATATATCATGATGGTGATAGAAGATTTTAAGAAGGGCATTAATAACTCACTTAAAGAAATACAGGAGAACACTGCTAAAGGTAGAAGCCCTTAAAGAGGAAGCACAAAAATCCCTTAAAGAACTATAGAAAAACACAATCAAACAGGTGATAGAATTGAACAAAACCATCCAAGATCTAAAAATAGAAGTAGAAATAATAAAGAAAACCCAAAGGAAGACAACTCTGGAGATAGAAACCCTAGGAAAGAAATCAGGAACCATAGATGTGAGCATCAGCAACAGAATACAAGAGATGGAAGAGAGAATTTAAGGTGCAGAAGATTCCATAGAGAACATGGACACACAATCAAAAAAATGCAAAGTGCAAAAAGATCCCAACTGAAAACATCCAGGAAATCCAGGACACAAGAAGAAGACCAAACCTACGGATAATAGGTGTAGATGAGAATGATGATTTTCAACTGAAAGGAGCAGTAAATATCTTCAACACAATTATAGAAGAAAGTTTCTCTAACCTAAAGAAAGAGATGCCCATGAACATACAAGGAACCTACCGAACTGCAAATAGACTGGACCAGAAGAGAAATTCTGGTGAGTCTCCTGACACATAATAATCAGAACAACAAATGCACTAATAAAGACAGAATATTAAAAGCAGTAAGGGAAAAAGATCAAGTAACATATAAAGGCAGGCCTATTAGAATTACTCCAGATTTCTCACCAGAGACTATGAAAGCCAGAAGATCCTGGACAGATGTTATACAGACCATAAGAGAACACAAATGCTAGCCCAGGCTACTATACCCAGGAAAACTCTCAATTACCATAGATGGAGAAAACAAAGTATTCCATAACAAAATCAAATTCACACAATATCTTTCCATGAATCCAGCCCTTCAAAGGATAATAAATGGAAAACACCAACACAAAGATGGAAACTACACCCTAGAAAAAGCAACAAAGTAATCCTTCAAAAAAACTAAAAGAAGACAACCACAAGAACAGAATCCCAACTTTAACAACAGAAATAACAGGAAACAACAATTATTTCCTTTAATTTTTTCTTAACATCAATGGACTCAATTCCCCAATAAAAAGACATAGACTAATAGAC
This sequence comes from Mus pahari, assembly GCF_900095145.1. Classification (NCBI taxonomy): domain Eukaryota; kingdom Metazoa; phylum Chordata; class Mammalia; order Rodentia; family Muridae; genus Mus; species Mus pahari. Next base: position 81,976,243 of record NC_034604.1, on the reverse strand, counting down.
TGGATATACAAANAGGACCCAACATTTTGCTACTTACAGGAAACCCACCTCAGGGACAAAGACAGACACTACCTCAGAGTAAAAGACTGGAAAACAATTTTCCAAACAAATGATCTGAAGAAACAAGCTGGAGTAGCCATTCTAATATTGAATAAAATTGACTTCCAACTGAAAGTTAAAGACAAGGAGGGGCACTTCATACTCATCAAAGGTAAAATCTACCAAGATGAAATCTTAATTCTAAATATCTATGCTCCAAATGCAATGGCATCCACATTCATTAAAGAAACTTTAGTAAAGCTCAAAACACACATTTCACCTCACAAAATAATAGTGGGAGATTTCAACACCCAACTCTCACCAATGGACAGATCCTGGAAACAGAAATTAAACAGAGACACATGGAAACTAACAGAAGCCATGAAACAAATGGATTTAACAGATATCTACAGAAAATTTTATCCTAAAACAAAAAGATATACCTTCTTCTCAGTACCTCATGATACCTCCTCCAAAATTGACCATATAATTGGTCACAAAATAGGCCTCCACAGATACAAAAATATTGAAATTATCCCATGAATCCTATCAGATCACCACATACTGAAACTGATCTTCAATAACAGCATAAATAATAGAAATCCAACATTCATGTGGAAACTGAACAACACTCTACTCAATGGTTCCTTGGTCAATGATGAAATAAAGGAAGAAATTAAAGACTTTTTAGAGTTTAATGGAAATGAAGCCACAACATACCCAAGCTTACGGGACACAATGAAAACAGTCCTATCACTAAAACTCATAGCTCTGAGTGCCACCAAAAAGAAAGTAGAGAGAGCATACACTAGCAGAGTGACAGCACATGTAGAAGCTATAGAACGAAAGGAAGCAAATTCACTCAAGAGGAATAGACAGCAGGAAATAATCAAACTTAGGGCAGAAATCAACCAAGTAGAAACAAAAAGAACTATTCAAAGAATCAATCAAACCAGGATTTGGTTCTTTGAGAAAATCAACAAGATAGATAAACCCTTAGCCAGATTCACTAGAGGGCACAGGGACAGTATTCTAGTTAACAAAATCAGAAATGAAAAAGGAGACATAACAACAGATCCTGAGGAAATCCAACACATCATCAGATCCTACTAAAAAAGGCTATACTCAACAAAACTGGAAAACCTGGATGAAACGGACAACTTCCTAGACAGATACCAGGTACCAAAGTTAAATCAGGATCAGATTAAAGATCTTAACAGTCCCATTTCCCCTAAAGAAATAGAAGCAGTAAATAGTCTCCCAACCAAAAAAAGCCCAGGACAAGATGGGTTTAGTGCAGAGTTCTATCAGACCTTCAAAGAAGACCTAATTCCAACTCTCCTCAAANTATTCCACAAAATAGAAATAGAAGGTTCTCTACACAATTCATTCTATGAAGCCACAATTACTCTGATAACTAAGTCACACAAAGATCCAACAAAGAAAGAGAACTTCAGACCAATTTCCCTTATGAATGTCAATGCAAAAATACTCAATAAAATCCTCACAAACTGAATCCAAGAACACATCAAAAGGATCATCCATCATGACCAAGTAGGCTTCATCCCAGGGATTCAAGGATGGTTTAATATATGAAAATCCATCAACATAATCCACTATATAAACAAACTCAAAGACAAAAATCACATGATAATCTTGTTAGATGCTGAGAAAGCATTTGACAAAATCCAACACCCCTTCATGATAAAAGTCATGGAAAGATCAGGAATTCAGGGCCCATACTTAAACATAATAAAAGTGATCTCGAGCAAACCAGTAGCCAGCATGAAACTAAATGGAGAGAAACTTGAAGCAATTCCACTAAAATCAGGGACTACACAAGGCTGCCCACTTTTCCCCTACATATTCAATATAGCACTAGATATCCTAGCCAGAGCAATTAGACAACAAAAGGAGATCAAGGGGATACAAATTGGTAAGGAAGAAGTCAAAATATCACTATTTGCAGGTGATATGATAGGATATATAAGTGACCCTAAAAATTCCACCAGAGAACTCCTAAACCTGATGAACAGCTTCAGTGCAGTAGCTGGATATATAATTAACTAAAAAAATCAGTGTCCTTTCTCTACACAAAGGATAAACAGGATGAGAAAGAAATTAGGGAAACAACACCTTTCACAACAGTCACAAATAGTATAAAATACCTTGGTGTGACTCTAACTAAGGAAGTGAAAGATCTTCATGACAAGAACTTCAAATCTCTGAAGAAAGAAATTGAAGAAGATCTCAGAAGATGGAAAGATCTCCCATACTCATGGATTGGCAGGATTAATATAGTAAAAATGACTATTCTGCTGAAAGCAATCTACAGATTCAGTGCAATCCCCATCAAAATTCCAACTTAATTCTTCACTGAGTTAGAAAGGGCCATTTGCACATTCATCTGGAATAACAAAAAATATAGGATAGCAAAAACTATTCTCAATAATAAAAGAACCTCTGGTGGAATCACCATGCCTGACCTTAAAATGTACTACAGAGCAATTGTGATATAAACTGAATGGTACTAGAACAACGACAGACAGGTAGATCAATGGAATAGAATTGAAGAGCCAGAAATGAACCCACATACCTATGGTTGGAGATAAAACCATCCAGTGGGAAAAAAAGACAGCATTTTCAACAAATGGCTCTGTCACAACTGGCAGTTTTCATGTAGAAGTATGCAAATTGATCCATTCTTAATTCCTTGTAAAATACTCAAATCTAAGTGGATCAAAGAGCTCCACATAAAACCAGAAACACTGAAATTTATAGAGGAAAAAGTGGGGAAAAGCCTCAAAAATATGGGCACAGGGGAAAAAATTCCTGAACAGAATAGCAATGGTTTGTGCTGTAAGATCAAGAATTGATAAATGGGACCTCATAAAACTGCAAAGTTTCTGTAAACCAAAAGATACTGTCTAGAAAGTTGTCCATTTGCACATGCCAGCAAGATTTTGCTGAAAGGACCCTGATATGTCGGTCTCATGTGAGGCTATGCCAGTGCCTGGCAAATACAGAAATGGATGCTCACAGTCATCTATTGGATGGAACACAGGGCCCCCAATGGAGGAGCTAGAGAAAGTACCCAAGGAGCTGAAGGGGTCTGCAACCCTATAGGTGGAACAACAATATGAACTAATCAGTACTCCCAGATCTCCTGTTTCTAGCTGCATATTTAGCAGAAGATGGCCTAGTCGGCCATCATTGGGAAGAGAGACCCCTTGGTCATGCAAACTTTATATGCCCCAGTACAGGGGAACGCCAGGGCCAAGAAGTTGGAGTGGTTGGGTAGGGAAGCAATGGTGGTGGAGAGGGTATAGGGGACTTTCAGGATAGCATTTGAAATGTAAATGAAGAAAATATCTAATAAAGAAGAATTGAAATAAAAATGATGATATTATAAAGTTTAGAAGTAAATAAATTGAACCAGAAACAATCATCCTAAAAAGTTGAATTAGATCTCAAAAGACAAATATTACATGTTTTCATTGTATGTCGATGTTAGCTTTAGTTTTCTTTTCCTTATATGGTCTATAATCTAAATAACCAGAGATTATGTATCTATTCAGAGATCAGCAGTTGAGGAGAGGGATTTTCCTAGGGAGGGGAACAATACAATTTTATAAAGAGATAAACAGGATCCATCTAGTGGAGTAGAACTTAAGTCAAATCAGAGATTTGTGGATTACTCCCACAAGTTTTGTGCCTCCATTGTCCTAGTATCATGTCAAAACCCTAGGTTGTTTGCAGATTTCCTTAGGCACAATTTTGCCAACAATTCATTAGGATTTTATGCTGGTACTATAAGTTTCATTAAGTGAAAAGAGATGGCCAATTATGAATCTAGCTCCCTTATGATTTAGAAGCTTCATTAGGATCACCTTTATTAGCTTAGAAGTTTCCATGGTAGTGAGTTTCCACACAGACTCTCAAATGCCACTCAATTCTAGATGTCCATCCCCTTGTTCCCTTTGTCAAGCCCATCTTCCACCTTCTTCCCCACCTGCCCTCTTATTCCAATACCTCTGCTTTCAGTCTACCTTTAAAATACACTCTACTCCCATCCATTTATTTGCAAAACTCAATGCAGCTGAAAGATTCAGATGCAGGTACTTATACCCAACCAATGGACAGAAGCTAGGACCCCTGTAGTGGAATTAGGGAAAAGCCTGAAGAAGCTGAGGAGGAGGGCAATCACATAGGAAGACCAGCAGTCTCAACTAACCTGGACCCAGAGATCTCTCAGACACTGAGCTACCAATCAGGCAGCATACAGTAGCTGATATGAGGCCCCTGACACATATACAGCAGAGGACTGCTTTGTTTGGCCCCAGTGAAAGAAGATGCACCTAACCCTGAGAGACTTGAGGCTCCAGGGAGAAGGGAAGTCTGGTGGGGTTAGGGTGATTGGTTGAGGATTTCCTCTTGGAGACGGGGGAAGAGGTATGTGATGAGGAACAGTCAGAGTGTGGACCAGAGGAGGGTTAAAGACTGGATTTAAAAAAAATGCATTCTATTACCATTTCTAGGGAGATCCATCTATACTCCTTCCCAGTCTCTTCCTCTATTACATAACCCCTCTGGGTCTGCAGATTAAATTTGGTTATCATTTATTTAATAGCTAATATTCACACAAGTGAATATAGCATATTTACCTTCTGGATCTAAGTTACCTCATTCAAGGTGAATTTTTCTAGTTTCATTCATTTGCCTGGGGATTTTATAATGTCATTTTAAATAGCTGAGTATTATTCCATTGTGAAAGTGTTTCACATTTTTATCCAATCTGTTGAGGGACACCTAATTTGTTTCCAATTTCTGGATGTTGTGAATAGAGCAACTGTGAACATGGTTGAGCAAGTATCCTTGTGGTAGGATGAAGTATCCTTTGGGTATATGCCCAACAGAGTGTTATAACTGGATCTTATTATAGATCAATTGCTCTTTCTGAGGAACTGCCACACTGATTTCCACATTGGATGTACAAGTTTGCACTCCCACTGGCAATGGACGGGTGTTATCAAATCCCACAACATTGCGAGCAAAATTATTTATCTTAGTCATTCTGACAGCTGTAAGATGGAATCTCAAAGAACTTTTTGTTGTTTTGTATTTTCCTCAAGACTAAGAATATTGAAATTTTTCTTTAAGTGTTTTTTGCCAACTTCAGTTGCCTTTGTTAGGAATTCTCTGTTTAGATCTTTTTGCCATTTTAATTGGGTTATTTTTTGTGTGTATATTTATACTTTTCTTTAGTTCATTATATATCTTGGATATTAGTCCCATATCAAATGTGAAGTTGGTAAAATCTTTTACTATTCTCTAGGCTGCTGATTTGCATGAATGACCTACACACCACCCAAATGTCACAGGTTATTATTAAAGCTATTGGCTCTTGACAGGTTCTATTGATGAAGGCACCTCTTAAATTATGTTATCAAACATGAAGAAATAAATCTAACCAACTAAAAACCATACTCAAACTAACTAGCATTCATACTGCTGGAAAGTAATTTTCATACTACTAGAGGGAAAAAGTAATCATCAGTATCAACTATGTGCGAACCTAGCAATCTACAACAGCAACCAGCATGTAAGATATATTGGTGTAATGGTGGCACAAAACCAAGCAATTCCAGGGTTGCCTTTAAGGCCACTCCATGAGATGAAATCCATACTAAACACTGTTAAATTGGCCATGAATTTGAGACTAGATAAATCATGGGCCTAATACTATTATTCTCCTAATGGAACATAGCAATAAAATGACTCCTAATGATGTTTTGCTACATCCATAAATCAGTGACTTACTCAACCCTCACACAGAGAAAATTCTCTGTGTAGTAGATAATAATTAGCAATGTGATCCATAACTTGACAATGTGCAGAGACTGGACTTAGAAAGTAACCCTATAATGCCATCATAGTGTTACATTTTTGCAGCAAAACTAACAGTTGGTGGCAGAATGCATACAATTCCCTTCTTGCATTACCCAGGGTGAAAATTATAACTTTTGACACAATAAATGTGTCCTCAATTCAGATTGGCCTTTTCAAAGAATAATGTTTAGTTTCCACAAAAGAATACCATCATTTCTATATTTAGGAATATTTTATAGTAGTTGTCTGAATACACACACACACACACAGACACACACATTATATGTATATATAATCTTCACAAAAAAAATAAAGCTTAGCCACATCATTGATTTCTACCACATACAATGCAATAGAAAATGGATTATAGTAACAAACATAATATAATACTCAAAATGGACTTGTAGAGGCAATTTATTAAAGAGATTAATTAAAACTTTATAACCAGACCTGGTTGCTCATGCCTTTAATCCTAGCACTTGAGAGGTAGAGGCAGTTGGATCTCTCTGAGTTATAGGCTAGCCTGGTCTACAGAGTGATTTCCTGGACAGTCAGAGATACACAAAGAGACTCTCAAAAAGCAAGCAAACAAACAAACAAAACAAAGCAAAACAACAACAACAACAACAAAACAACACAAAAAGAAAAAAACCCAAAAGAGTAATATTTATTTATCATTGAATTCATGACTAAATAATGATGCCTTCTCAATGGTATAGCACATACGCCAGGTACAGGTATGTCATCTCAGTGTTACTCATCATAATCCACTCACAACTCTTTGTGCATGTGTGTATGTTTCTTTTTGTTTTGTTTTTTCTCCTTACTAATTCATTTAGCATATCTTTGTTCTTAAAGAAGAGTTTTCAGGCACACAATAATGATTTTATCCAATTGAAAATTAAGGCTTCCTGCTTATTGGTTGTTCTTGATTCATCACATCAAGAAACAAGGAAAGGGGTAATGTATTCTTTTGAGTGATGTGCATGATTTCAGTTCCTAGGAAAATTTGAAGGACAGAGAAAAGTCACTTTACAGTCAAAGTTAAAGGAAAGTTATTTCAAACACTTATTAGAGGCATTGGCACTGAGAAGAAATTTCCAGAAATCAAAGTAAAATCACTATACCAATCACAGTATAACTAAGGAAAATACTCAGAAGTGTAGGAGGTACCTTGTACAAGTTAAAACAAATTACCTGTGTCTCTTTAATAAATACCATAAATACTATCACAAAGGACATGCATATTCATTTTACATTTTTATGGTTCTGTCTACTCCCACTACAGTTTTCTCTTTCTTCCTTTTTCCTGTTGTTTATGCTGTATGGTTGGTGCTGCTAACTGAAAATGATGGAATATTCAAGTAATAGAATATTGTGCTGGGTGGGACTAACATAACACAGACCACAAAGTTCTACTTGTCCTAGAAAAGGTTGCCATGATCATTTGTCCTGTCCTGTTGTGGTAAATCTCCCCAATCCAAATATGCCCCAGCAATGAAAACATAACTCAGTGAACAGATATACCACTACACTACGATCTTCTCCATCTATGAGACCCCTTAGAACTTGTGGTTTCTCCAGGCCATGTGCTGCTTTACAGAAAGTCACCTGAGTGCTGACTCATTCCTTGTTTGCAGCCACTCACAGGAGACCTGAATTAATATCAAATATAATTAGCCACAGGGCTATCCACAATACTATCCCTCTACTGTGTGTACATCTCAGATTTATATACAAGAAGCTTCATGTTGCTGTTTGTAATCTCAGAATGTTTCCTAATATTTCAAGTTCAGATATTCATAGAATTCCTGCTTTCTCTGCTTCAGTTGAGGAAATGCCTCCATAAGATCCAGCTGTAAGGCATTTTCTCAATTAGTGATCAAGGGGGAAAGGCCCCTTGTGGGTGGAACCATCTCTGGGCTGGTAGTCTTGGGTTCTATAAGAGAGCAGGCTGAGCAAGCCAGAGGAGGCAAGCCAATAAAGAACATCCCTCCATGGCTTCTGCATCAGCTCCTGCTTTCTTACCTGCTTGAATTCCAGTCCTGACTTCCTTTGGTGATGAACAGCAGTGTGGAAATGTAAGCTAAATAAACCCTTTCCTTCTCAACTTGCTTTTTGGTCATGATGTTTATGCAGGAATAGAAACCCTGACTAAGACACCAAGGCAACACCTATAAGGACAAAATTTAATTGGAGTTGGCTTACAAGTTCAGAAGTTCAGTCCATTCATCATCAAGGCAAGAACATGTCAGCATCCAGGCAGGCATGGTTTAAGAGTTCTACATTTTCATCTGAAGGCTGCTAGTAGAATACTTACTTCTACGCAGCTAGAATGAGGGTCTTAAAGCCCATGCCCACAGTGACACACCTATTTCAACAAGAGCACACCTTCTAATAGTGCCACTCCCTGTGTTAATCATATACAAACCATGATATTCAACTCCATAGCCCCCATAGGGTTGTTCAAACATATGAGTCAATGGGGGCCATACCTAAATATAGCATAATGCAAAATACATTTAGTCCAACTTCGAAAGTCTCCATAGTCTATAGCCATCTCAATAATGTTAAAAGTCCAAAGTCTCTTCTGAGAGTCACCCAATCACTTAATTGTAATCCCCAAAGCAAGACTGGAAACAACCTGGGCAAATTTAAAATTCTTCATCTCCATGTCTCATGTTAAAGCAGCCTTCATATCTCCAACTCCTCTTCCATCTTTGTTGACTGCAACAGACTTCTTTAGCTTGGGCTGGTACCATTCCCTGTTAGCAGCATTCCTCAGCAGATAGACCACAGCTCTGGTATCTTAAACATCTTGGGGTCTCCAAGGCAACTTCAATATTACAGCTTCTTGTTTCAATGTCTGGGATCTACACATGAACTTCTGAGCTCTTCCAAAGGGCTGGCATCACTTCTTCTCTGCCCTCTGTAGCACTCTAAGCTCGGTTGATCTACTCCACTGCTGCTGCTGTTCTTGGTGATCATTCCATGGTACTGGCATCTAAAATAAACTGGGATCTTCAACTGCAGCTAGGCGTCACCAACAGCCTCTCATAGGCTCTCTTCATGCCACCAAGCCCCAACTCCTTTGCATTACCCCTTCAGTCCTGAGCCATCAACTGCAACTGAGGCTGCACCTTTACCAATGGTCTTCCATGGCCTCTCACAGTGCGAAGCCTCAGCTGCTCTTCATGACCAGTTCATGTCTTCAAAACCAGTACCACCTGGGTGACTCTTACACATTACCAAGTCCAGCTGCAGCACAAGGTACAACCTTGGCTATCTCTGAAAACACAGCTTCTTTGTGCGCTCAGAAAATATTTCCCAGAAGATTTCACCTCAATGATACTGATCTCTTCTAAATCTCCACTAGTATCTTAGCTCCAGCTAGCCAGCACCAATTGTCCCAATAGTCCCCTTTATTCTGGACTTTAAACCCAGAACTACATGAACAAAGTTGACACGTTCTGCTGCTTGCTCAGGCTGGAACATGGCACCCCTTAATTTATTACCAGCTTTCTGTTTTCTAACTCCCTCACTGCCTAAGCTTGGCTGTCCTGGAACTTGCTCTATAGACTGACCTTGAACTCAGAGATCTGCATGACTTTGTCTCCTGGGATTAAAGATATGTACCACCATGCCTGGATTTAAGCTTTTCTTCATCTAGGACTTGCTCTGTCCCAAACTGACCTTGAACTCAGGGATCTGCTTGGTTTTGTCTCCTGGGGTTAAAGGTATATAGCACCATGCCTAGACCTAAATTTAGCTAGGTGGGATCTTACCCCAAAGTTACCACTCCCTTAATTCAGTTTGATATCTTTGAACACAGGATTCAGCTCCATTTCACTTCCTGGTGCCCTTTTAATACTCAAGACATAGATTTTATATTTTTCCTTTCTAAGCTTGCTATGCTTATTCAAAAGACTCTTCATAATACATAACCAGAGAACAATGTCTATAATGGGCATTTCTGAGACTTCCTTGGGCAATGTAATTCATCTGATTCTCTTCACCTTAGCCTCAGGAAGATTCTTCTGACAAGGGCAAAATGAAGCCATATTCTTCAACAAAATACTATAAAAACAGTTTCTAGGCCACATGCTGAAGTGCTCAACTGAAACCTCTAGGGCCAGGTCTGCACAGTTCAAATCACTCACAGCAACAAAGTCTTCCATAATCCTACTAAGATAGCTCATTAAGCCCCACCTAAAACATTTCATGGCTCTTCAAATCTAAAGTACCCAAATCCACATTCTTCCAAACAAAAACATGATCAAGTCTATGACAACTTCTTCATTCCCTGATACCAACCTCTGTCTTAATTAGTGTTTTACTGCTGTGAACAGACACTATAACCAAGGCAACTCTTATAAGGACAACATTTGAGGTTCAATCCATTATCATCAAGGCAGGGATATGGCAGCATCCAGGCAGGCATAGTCTAGGAGTTGCTGAGAATTCTAAATCTTCATCTGAAGGCTGCCGGCAGAATACTTACTTCCAGGCAGCTAGAATGGGGGTTTTAAAGCCCACACCCAAAGTGGCACACCTACTCCAACAAGTCCACATTTTCTAATAGTACCACTGCCTGGGCTGAACATATATAAACTATGACAACATCTAAGCCATATATCCACCAAAGTCACATGGTAATTCTAAGAAAATCTATAGAATTTTACTGAAACTTTCTGATTTATAAATAGTGCAACATTATATATCTTTGATGATATTAGTAAGAAGTCAGAGAGCCCTAGGAGTAATTATCTCATAAAATAAACAAATATAAAAATATTTGGGAAATAGAAACTTATATCCCAAAGTACAAGTTAGGGTATTTTACAGGCTACTGTGTTTAATAAAGTTATTGCACTAAGCATTATCTACTTTATAAGAGAGTAAGCATTTAGAACAATTGGTTGCAATTCTCATCTGAATTCTAAGACAATTTTTTTACAGACCTTGAAAGAACAATTCTAAACTTCATATGAACAAAACAAAAAACTCAGGATAGCCAAAATAATCCTGAACAATAAAAGAACACCTGGAGGAATAACCGTTCAAGACCCCAAGCTGTAATAAAGAAGGACAATGTTTAAAAAAAAATGCATGGTATTGGTACAAGACAGGTTGATCACTGGAATAGAATTGAATACCCAGAAATAAACTCACACACCTATGGATAGTTGATTTTCAACAAAGAAGCCAATGGGGAAAAAAAAAAGAAAGCATGTTCAATAAATGGTGCTAGTCTAACTGAATGTCTGCATGTAGAAGAATACAAATAGATCCATATTTATCACCCTGCACAAGACTCAATTCCAAGTGGATCAAAGACCTCAACATAGAACTGGATACACTAAACCAAATATAAGAAAAAGTGGGAAAGAAACTTGAATATATTGGTCCAGGAGACAATTTCCTGAACAGAACATTAATGGTTCAGACCCTATGATCAGTAACTGATAAATGGGACCTTCTTCATAAAACTGAAAAGCTTCTATAAGGCAAAGGACAATGTCAATAGGACAAAAAGGCAGTCTACAGATTAAGAAAAGATCTTTACTAACCTTACATCCAACAGAGGACTAATATTCAAAATATATAAAGTTAAAATTTATGTACTAAGTTAAACTTCAACAAACCAAATAACCAAATTTAAAATTGGGGCACTAAACAGAGAATTCTCAACAGAGGAATCTTGAGTGACCAAGAAGCACTTAAACAAATGTTCAACATCCTTAATCATCAGNGAAATGCAAATCAAAATAACATTGAGATTCCACCTTAGACCAATAAGAGTGGCTAAGATCAAAGACACAAGTGATAGCATATGCTGGTGAGGTTGCAGAGAATGGGGGACACTTGTTCATTGCTGGTATGACTGCAAGTTTGTACGACAACTTTGGAAATCAATCTGGCAGTTTCTCAGAAGATTGGAAATAATTACCTGAAGACACAGCTATACCACTCCTTGGCATATACCCAAAGATATTCCTCCATACCAAAAGGACATGTGCTCTATTATGTTTATAGCAGCTTTATTTGTAATAGCCAGAAATTGGAAACAACCCAGATGTCCTTCCATCAAGGGAGGGAGGGAACTGAGTTGGTGGGAGGGAAATGAAGAAGCAGGATCAGCTGTATGGAGAGACAGGAGAGTGGCCCAGTCTGCCAGGAGAATGAATGGAAATCTGCAGCTGCCTGCGATCAGGTGGGAGGAGAATATTTAGGAAGTCCCAGAGACCTGGGCATAGAGGCTCTCAGGTGTCAATGTGGGTGCTACATGCCAAACAGTAGAAACATGGATCCTGAAGAGGCCACCTCCTCTAGCCATACAGGATTGGTAGTAGAAGCATAGGGATACCAACCCACCAACAAAACTTTTGATCCAAAATTTGTCCTGTCTAAAAGAAATGCAGGAATGGAGCAGAGACTGAAGGAAAGGCCAACCAATAACCAGCCAAACTTGAAATCCATCCCATGGGTAGGCATCAATTCTTGACTTTATTTTTTATATTATTATTATTATTATTATTATTATTTGTTTATCTTTGTTTACAGTCCAGTCTTAACCCCCTCCCAGTCTGCCCTCCAACAGTTCCTCATCCTATTTCTCCTCTTCTGTCTCCAAGAGGTTGTTCCCGCCCCCCTACCCCACCAGAACTCCCCACTCCCTGGGGCCTCAAGTCTCTTGAGGGTTAGGTGCATCTTCTCTCACTGAAGCCATACCAGGCAATCCTCTGCTGTATATGTGTTGGGAGCCTCATATCAGCCAGTGTATTCTGTCTTGTTGATGGATCAGTGTCAGAGAGATCTCTGGGGTTCCAGGTTAATTGAGACTGCTGGTTTTCCTATGGAGTCACTCTCCTCCTCAGCTTCTTCCAGCCTTTCCCTAATTCAACCACAGGGGCACTGCCTTCTGTCCATTGACTGGGTGTAAGTATCTGCATCTGAATCCCTCAGCTGCTTGTTGGGCCTCTTGGCAGACAGCCACGCTAGGCTCCTGTCTGTAAGCACAATGTAGCATTAGTGTCTGGCCTTGGAGCTTCCCCTTGAGATAGATCCCAATTTGAGCCTGACACTGGACCTCCTTTTCCTCAGTGTCTTCTGGATTTTTGTTTTTGAAGTTCTTTTAGACAGGAACAATTCTGGGTCAGAGTTTTTGACTATGGGATGGGAACCCTATCTCTCCATTTGATGTCCTGTCTTTCTTTGTACTGGAGGTGGACTCTACAAGTTCCCTCCCTTCACTCTTAGACATTTCATCTAAGGTTCATCCCTATGAGTTCTGAGCATCTCTCACCTCCAAGCCCAGGTCTTGGTACATTCTAGAGGGTCCCCCCACCTCCTACCTCTGAGATTGCCTGTTTCCATTCTTTTTGCTGGCCCTCAGGACTTCACTCCTGTTAACCCCCCAATACCTGATCGTGCTCCCCTTTTCCCCTCCCACCCAGGTTCCTCCCTCCCGCTCTATCCCCCCCTCACCCCAGATTGCTTTCTCCTCCTTCCCAAGTGGGATTGAGGCATCCTCACTTGGGCCTTTTGGCTTGTGAACCTTCTTGAGTTCTGTGGATTGTATTCTGGGTATTCTGTACTTTTTGGCTAATATCCATTTATTATTGAGTATATACCATGCATCTCCTTTTGGTTCTGAGTTACCTCACTCAAGATATTTTCTAGTCCCATTCATTTTCCTGCAAAATTCATGGTATCCTTGTTCTTAATAGCGAAATTGCATTTCATTATGTAAATGAATCCCATTTTTAGTATTCATTCTTCTGTTGTGTGATATCTGGATTGTTTCCAGCTTCTGACTATCACAAATAAGGCTGCTATGAACATAGGGGAACATGTTCTTCTATGGCATGATGGGGCATCTTTTGGGTATATGTCCAAGAATAATCTTTGACATCATTAATGATATTCTATTATGATGTAGACAGGAGTCTAGTGTAACTGCCCTCTGTGAGGCTCTACCCTGCAGCAGACTGAAACAGATGCAGATACAGCCAAACATTAGATGGAGGTCAGGGACACTTATGGAGGTATTTTGGGAAGGATGGAAGACTCAGAATTAGATGGCAACCCCACAGGAAGACCAACAGAGGAAACAATCCTGGATCCCTGGGAGCTCTCAGAATCTATGCCACCAACAGGAGAGCATACATGGGCTGGAACAAGGCCACCCCTGCACATATGTAGCTGAAAGACAGCTTAGTCTTTATGGCTGCCTTGTCTGGCCTTAATGCTAGAGGATGTGCCTAATCTGGTAGATAGGTGATGTGCCAAGGTTAGGGGATATCCAGGGGGTGTCCCACCCTCTTAGAGTAGAAGGGAATGGGGGCCTGGGGGAAGTGACTTGATGGGGGAGGGGTTGGAAAAAGGAGCAAGATATGGGATATAAATTAATAAATTAATTAATTAATTAAAAAGAAAACAATTGGTATAGTTCTTATAGATGTGGGAGCAGTAAGAATCATATCTTTTATGAATTAAATGTGAGCCAAAGGGTTAATATGCTGAAAACTAGGTTCACATTTAATGGATCATATCATTAGGAATTTCATCTAATCAATGGATGAATCCCTTCTCAGATTCATAATATGATACTATTATTGGGAAGTGGGACATTCTAGGGGGCAGTGGTCCCTTGTTATCCCTATCTGCCTTCTGACAACTATAAAGTGAGAAATACATCTATGTACTTCTGTATGATGTTCTGCCTTAGAACTCAGACAGTTTCACGACTCAGAAAAAAGAAAGCCAATCCTATGGGAAACTTTGGGAACTATAAGACAACATTAACTCTTCCTCCATTTAGGTTGTTTTTCTCAGGTGTTTGTCACAATTATAAAAAAAAAAAAATTAATCACAGAGCACAATTGAGAAAACTCTGCTTTAAAGACTGTGGATTCTGTTTGCTTTATGAGAACTGATAATATTTCTCATGATATTTTTTCTCCTGAGAAGTGATTACAATATCATTTAAATATCTTAATGTATGTAATAATGCATTAGATTGAATGTGCACTGCCCTTAAAACATGCTGATTAATGGAAGCAAAAAATTATAAATTACAGACAGGGCTCATAAATTACTATGACTCTCCTATTTCTTACCACTATAATTTGAATTTATAAGTGATTGATCCTTAATAATAACAATCAGAAAGGATCTCAAGGCAGTTGCACATTTTGTGTACGCAGTGCTATTATACTTGTTATATTTTGCCAAATTATATTGATTTTTGGTGCCTCCTATATCATCTATATCATTGTCTTTTACTTTATCTTTTTCTTCAGGAGTATTGCATTTAAAAACAGTGCACACAGCATTTTTACACATTTCATGCAAAATCCTGGTTCAATTAGGCAAAATAAAATTACTCTTGTATTTCTTTTCTGCATATAAATGTAATTATTTCAAACACCAATTTAAAAATTAATGTCATGGACACAATAAAACCAAAATATGATAGTACACATAAACTATTCCAACATACTGCTAGTTAGAGATGGCTTTGGATATTCATATACTAACTAATCATTTTCTCTGTAAAGCAACAAAGTATTGTTAATGATAAAAAATTTCAGGCTATGCTTTACAGTTATAATCAGGAACATAATGAAACAATCAAACATTCTCCAGAACTTGACATAATTTGAGGTATGTTCCTTCTGAGTGCTGTATTGTAAAATCAGCCCTTTTCATTTACCAAAGTATATTTGGAAAAATGAAACTAATGATGTCATTACTTTTGCTACTATCCTTCATGGAAGCTTATGTTTTCTCAATTTACTCTTGAATAATCCTAGTAAGTCTAGAAAATAAATGTAACTTTCATCTTTTTTTTTTTTTTTAGACAACAAACACTGTGAGTTTAAGGAACTTGCCTGAGATCACAGGCTGTGTAAGTATTGGTGGCTAAAAATGTACATGCAAATGTTGAGGAATATATTCCATAGAAGCATTTCTATCCTTAAATACACATTTCTTCAAATCATATTTCATCCAGATATCTTAGGGGATTCAAGCATAGTGCAATTATGAAAACTAAAACCCTAGAGGGGATAATATATCAACTATGTCTTAGCTGCTGACAGCATAGGCATGTGCCAACTGAAAAAGATATTAGCTTGGAATGTGATAATCCATAGAAGGTAATGGACAGCGAATATGCTGAACCCTGGGGAAAATGTTGAACTAACCAATTACTATGTCCACTGTTGTCAAATTTCTAGTAAGACAAGAAATGATCTGTGTTGTTACTGTAGATGTCATGTAATTGACTCAAGACTGTGTAACACTGATTGTAATTGTCCCTATTTCTTGTTGTATCTTTAGACCATAATAAGTGAAGAGAAAATGCTTATTGGCTATACCTGAGTAAACTGAATTGTATCTTTGAGAATAATGTATGAGAAAGACATAATGGCCTTCAAAAAGAGAAGTATTTTCTGCAATTTGGTGAAACAAAACAGCAAAAACAACACTAACAAAAATCTGCCAGCCCGTGGGTGAATTCTTTATAAATGCTGTAAATTTTAAGGAAACAAATTACTGTTCATTAGCACAATAAGTGTTAAGGCATGAGTTACACTAAAGCATTTAAAAGTGATCACACTATATAATTAATTAAATGGGGCTTGATGCTGTACTTGATATACTAAGGGGAAAGTGCAACAGAATTTAGTAAACTTTAAGCCTTTAATTTATGCTGGAATGTGGTTGCTGATTGTACTACTGTTATTGTCTCCTATCAATACCAATTTAGCCATGATTAGTTGTTCCCTTTTTCTGTTTAGTTCAAGTCACATTTTTTGGGGGAGGGGGGAATTTGACACAGGGTTTCTCTGTATAGTCCTGGCTGTCCTAGAACTCACTTTGTAGACCAGGCTGGCCTTGAACTCAGAAATCTGCCTGCCTCTGCCTCCTGAATGCTGTGATTAAAGGCATGTGCAACCACGCCAGGCTCTCAAATCACATATTTTTGGTAGATTTTTTTTTTAAGTAGCAGACTACAACTTCAAATTATGGAATTCAAGACAATTATTTTTAGTTAAAAGAAAATACTAACATCTTAGAAGCTTAAAAACAATGTTAGGATTATGAATTTAAGGCCAGCCTGGTCTATGTACTGAGACCTTTTCTTAAAAACAAAAAAACAAAACCAACAACAACAAAAATCATGATTTGTTTTCTGCTCAAGCTGCTTCCTCTTACAAGGCATCTGAAAATTCTCCTTCAATTTATCTTCACTAGAACCAAGCTGGTAGAGCAGACACTATACGAATCAATTTCCTGGAGATGCTATAAAAATATAGCACAAAACTAAGTAGCTTAAGACAACAGAAATGTATCATCTCAGAGTTCTGGAGACTTGTCAGTCCCAAATTGTGTCAGTATGGCTGTGTGTCCAGGGAGGCTTAGGGAGAATCCCTTTGCTTCAAATTTCAAATGCTTACCAGCAATATGCAGTGTTCCTTAGCTTGTAGATACATCAGTCGCAACTCTGTCTCTATTGTCCAAGTAGTTTCTCCTGTTTAACTTCTCTTCCTGGAAGATGTCTATACTTACTTGATTAGGGATCCACTCAGCTCCAGTACAACCTCATCTTAACTGATCATATATAAAATAATTCCACATAGCATTTTATGGGGACAGATCAAATAATTACCCCATCCAAATAAAATGGATGCTGCTATGTACTGAATGATCCTATCTTCCAATTTACAAATTGTCCTAACTCCTACTATTGTAGTATTCAGAGGGCTCTTTACAAAGATAAAGTTTAGATGGTGTCCAAAGAATAATGCCTTCATATAGACTTAGCTTCTTTATATAAAAGTGATTGAGAGGAAAATTCTGTGAGAAGGTTGCTGTCTATAATAAGAATACTGTGTCCCATCAGATATCAAATCAACTAGTACCTCATCCTTGACATTTTAAGCTCTAGAACTAAGAAATTAATTTTGTTTATATAAGTAACTTGTTCGATTTTTATTACTTATTTTAACAGCCTTAGAAAAGAAAGGCAGTTACATGGCAAAAGTATCCTGTAACAAATCACCATTGTTTGCTAATGACTCAGTTCAGAGGACTCCTGTGATTTCTACTAGGACCTTGACCAAATGCCCTTGATGTCTGTAGCAGGAACTGCAGGCTGCCTCAATGTAATCATTGGGAGCTATGCAGCTGCAAAAGCATCTGCTGCAGGAGGACCTAATTAAGGGCTGCCTGAGAGACCAAAGAATGCTAGTTAGTGCAAGTAATGTCAGCCAATCAGGAACTGGTGTTTAGAATAAATACTTTCTTGGGACCAATGAGGGCCTGGGTGGGGGTATTAAAGGAGCCTGCAACAGTAAGCAAGATGAGCTTGCTGCAGTGTTTCTCAACTGCTTCCAGGGAGTCTGTGTCATTGACTCTGCTCTAACTCACTTTCAGCCTTCAAGGGCAGATAGGGTGGGATGGAGAACTGTCCAGGACACAGGCAACAGATGTCCACCCACATCTCAGAATTCATCATTCCTATGACTCCTAACTCTAGCTATAATAAGCTTATTTCTGAGAGTTTTCACTGACTACTCATTCCTTCTCTGATCCAAGGGGCTCTATTACTGAGCTTCCAGAAATAACTGACTAAAATTATGGAATACCTTTGCTAGATGCCTCCTTTTTTCCATCTATATATCAGAAATATGTACCCTACAACTCTATCTCCTAGGTGAAAGCCCTATTTGTTTGTGGTATTAGATTATTAACAATTCAACCTTGTTCTCTGCACTCCCTTTCACTAACATATTTTCCTTACTCTTTTAAATCTGCTTCTTCAGAATACTTAGAAGTAAAATGATTGTCTATATGTCATGTTGAATCCAAACAGAAACAGTCTGCTAAAGCAAACAAGTTTTGTGAGACACAGAAGCTGTTGTCTGTGTCAAGAAGTGGAAGCAGAATAGCACTTTGCCTAGAATATAGCAGCATTCCTTCTTTCTCATAAGCTAAAGCTTGTGTTATTTATATCCAGGTCATCCTTTCAAATAATATAAAATGGCTATGGTTGTAAAAATCCAATGTGTGTGTGTGTGTGTGTGTGTGTGTGTGTGTGTGTGTGTGTGTGTGNCTTTGTGTGTGCCTGTGTGTGTGTGTGTGTGTGTGTGTGTGTTAGGTGTTTGTATGGTAGAGCTGGTAAAGCCTAACAAGAAACAGGCTGCTTGCTTACATTTTGGAATTTCTTCTTAGAAGATTTTGTAACTAACAGGTAAAGATATGGGAAAGGGAACAAGTAAGGATATGAATCATCTCCACCTTCAAGCAGCTAGGAACAAATCAGACCTTTGGTTCCAGATGAGGGTGACCTCACCACCAGATTTGCTCCTGTTTTATTCCCTGAAAGGTATTCCGAAAGGAGAGAAGAATCCATCCCTGAGGCTCCGGAGCTGAAAAAGTACTCTTGAGAGGAGGATGTATAGATAGATGTAAAGTGCTCTGCCTCCTTTTATTCATTCTCGTCTCTGCCTGTATTCTCTTACATATTTTTATAACATAAAAATGTTATAATAATTCATTACAAATGAAACCATTGCAATATTGCATTTATTAAGTAATTATTATCTTCCAAATACTCAGTAACCCATTTGAATTTTTAAAAATTAGTTTTATAGTAAGTATATTTGTGCTACAAAAGTTTTGCTTGAATTCACACAAACAATTTCACATAAATTCTGAAGAATAATTATTCCACATTCGTCACTAGAGGACATATTTAATGTTTTATTTAGCTCTTCATCGTGACTTTAATTTTTAACATATTACAAATACAAGTATGACAAGCAATATGTACCCTTAAATTGCATTATTATCATGCATTTTAATATTTTGTCTACATTATATAAGCAGGAACAGATATGCCTGATCTATGTGCCAAAAGAGATATATTAATTAAACCCAATGCACTGAGTTTTATCTTTTTATTACATATATACACACACAACATAATATTTTAAGAAATGCTTGAGACTGACCAGTAACTCAGTAGGCCAAGGTGCTTTCACGGAGCCTAGTAACCTGAGATTGATCCCAAGAACCAACATGATAGAAAGAAAACATATCAGTTTCCTACCAAGCACGGAAAGGAATTCAGTGCGGGGCTGTAGAAGTGGCATGCAGAGAATCCTGTATTTATTTGTTTATATTTACTTTAATATTTTAAAATAACTTTTATATATTTGAAATTGTTTGTGTGTGTGTGTGTGTGTTTGCAATCTCCAGTAGAATCCATTAGATATTATTATTACTTTGCTCAAGTCACACATTTTTTCCATCAGTTTTCCATTTGTACTTAGGATCCGATTACAGATGGTTGTGAGCTACCATGTGGTTGCTAAGATTTGAACTGGGGACAGTCAGTGCTCTTAACCTCTGAGCCATTTCTCCAGCCCTGCCGCAGATTTTTTTTTTTTTATTTCTTTGTTAAACCTAACAGATTGAGTCTTAAAAATGTCACGTGTCACATTCTCAGTAGTGGAAACCCACATATGATTTGGGTCTCTATCCTAAATTTTTGTTAGCTCCCAGAATCTTGGAGATTGGGAATATCATGCATTCACACAAAGAGTGAATTGACTTCAGTGCTTCATTTTTGAAGATCTTTGTGGGTGAAAGATTTTAAAGAACGCTGTCCTTTTATTCTCTCCTCAGTATTTAACAATATTATCCTCTAGAAACTTATCCAATGTGCATAGGCACAAAGAAAGGTCCATTACTAGCTCAACAAATCAGAAAGGCACTCAATACTCAACTCAAATTCCTAAAAGTCAAGAAAAAGGAGAAAGAAAGCAGTCTTAACCAGGCCACCCATACTATCCTTCTTGAACATCATGAGTTTTTTTAAATTATTTTTTGTATTGTTTCTTTCTACATTTCTACATTTTCAAGTTTTCTTTTTTTCTTTTCTTTATTTACATTACAAATGCTATCCCGAAAGTTCCCTATACCCCCAGCCCCTGCTCCCCTACCCACCCTCAAGTTTTATTTTATATATGTGAATGTTGTACATGCAAGTATATCTGTATCACATGTATGCAGTACCTGTAGTAGGCAGAAGAGAATATTTATTACGTTGGACGTGGAGTTACATGTGGTTGTGAGCCACCATGTGGGTGCTGGACATTGAATCAAGTCTTGAAGATAAAGATAGAAGAGGGTATTTTAGTCAAAGAAATGGAGGAAAAAAAAAAAAAACAAACAAAACACCAGGCTTAAAGTTTCCATGAAATCTGGGACACTATAAAAAGAGACAAAACCTAATAATAACAGATATAGAGGAAAATGAAGAAATCCAGGTCAAAGGCACAGAAAATATTTTTAGTAATGTTAAAGAAGAAAATTCCCCCAACCTAAAGAATGAGAAAGCTATCAAAGTACAAGAGGAAAACAAACAGAACCAGAAAAGAAACTCTCCATGTCACATAATAATCAAACATTTAATGTACAGAACAAAGAAGGGCTAAAGCTACAAGGAAAATAGACCAAGTCACACATAAAGGCAGAACTATTAGAATACCACTTGGCTTCTCCATGAAGGCTCTGAAAGCCAGAAGGCCCTGGGTAGATGTTCTACAGTCTCTAAGATGCTAGTGTAGACTACTATGGCCAGCAAAACTACAAATAAAACCAAAAGCGAGACAAATTCACAATAAATCCAAATTTAAGCAAGTTTTGTCTACCAACTGAGTTCTACAGAAGGTACTAATTGGTGGCATTTTTGCCGCATACCAGATTATACAGTTTTCATAATGGAAAAGTAATGTACTCTTAGGAATTTATCATCTACTGTAAGAGTAAGTTGATCTAAGTCATGGTCCACACATTTTAATTTTAACCCTTGCCTTTAAGGTGTAAACTGAAGAATGTATACTGTTGAGCACTTCTCAGGGAGCATTGTAAATCAAGATCCTAAATTTTTACCAGATCCTATTCAGTTTAATAATAACTTAACATTTATGTCAAATAGCTATGGATTATTTGAGATAAGCAGAAATGTCGTGTTCAGCCTAGTAAAAGAGATTAATCTTTTTTTCCAATTTTTATTAGGTATTTACTTCATTTACATTTCAAATGCTATCCCCAAAATCCCTTATAACCTCCTCTACCTAAAAGTTGTGTACTTTTACTTCCTTACTGACAGAAAAACAAAATGCAACCTCACCATAGGATATTAATGACTACATGGAAAATGAAATGAGAGTTGAGCTTTGTACAATGGGTTACTTTTGAGTACTACTCTGCTATGTACCTCTTCAGAGATGTAGAATCCCCCAGTTAGACCTTGTTAAAATCCATCTGAGACTTTTGCTGAGGACTTCTGTACCTAATGCTTATCCTGCTGAACCTGTGCAGGAAGGGTCAGGTGTTACCTCTCTGATCTTCATTAAAAGCAACCCCCACTTCTATTCTGCACCTTTTCTTTTCTAAATCAAATCTTAGCAAAACTGTTCAGTGACCTGAGCAATGTATATTAAGATAAAATTCATAAATTCCAGTTAGTAATTTCAATTGCACTTGGCCCTCTTTTAATGCTATGCTTTTTAAAAAATCCCATGAAGAAATTAAGGTAAACATATTTAAGTGCATTCAAGTTAAAATTCAGACATAATGAGTCCAAAGCAATTGAAACCCACTACTGTGTTCTTCAAAGCTAAAAATATAAAGAGTAACTATTTTACGTGGAATTTAAATCATAAAGTCACCCTTTAAATGCCTCTCCCTATTTTATCTTACTGCAATGCTTGTTTTCCCTTCCTTTCTCTCTCTCTCTCTCTCTCTCTCTCTCTCTCTCTCTCTCTCTCT
>NC_034604.1:81931846-81953331 GCF_900095145.1 Mus pahari | reverse complement strand
TTCCTTCCTTCCTTCCTTCCTTCCTTCTTTCCTTCCTTCTTCCTTGCTTCATTCCTTTTTCTTTCTTTTTCTTTTAAACCAAAATATAAGGACATCATGTTCTCCTTTCCATTTCCTCCCTCCAACCTATTCCAGTGTACTTCCTCTTCTTGCCTTCTATGAAATTCATGGCTTGTGGCCTCTACTTTGTAAATTGCTGGTGTGCGTGTGTGCATGGGTGCATGTGTGTGTGTGTGTGTGTGTGTGTGTGTGTGTACAGTCTGTTCTGTCCATATGATATAGATTAGACATGAAGGATTCCAGTGCTGACTACTCAGTCTTAGATAATTAATTGGGGGCTCTTTTTTGGAAAAAAAACCAAAGACATCATGAATTTGAAGAGGAGCAAGGAGGAATATTTCTAGGATTTGGAAGAAGGAAAGGGAAGGTAGAAATGCTGGAATTGTATTATAATATAAAATATATTTTAAAATCTCTTAAAACATCTTCACAAAACACAGAGTAATTTCAATCTGCTGCCTCTATGCTTAGATAACACAGAGAAAAAGGACAATCATTAGTGCTTCTAACAGTTATCCTAAATAAATTTGTATTTCGGAACCCAGTGTTTTATAAGTCCATGTCAGAAACTGAATAAGAGAAAAACTTGATGGAAAAATTTTTCCTAAGTGTCCTTCCAATCCTAGAGGACTTGGAAATAATAAACAACAAGGTATAATTTTTAGGTTGTACACAATTACAAAATTCTAACTAGTCTCTTTACACATCTGTGTCCCATTTCATACACAGACATTAAAATTTTCTGGCTTATTTCAAGTCTAAAAATCAGATGAACCTGACACCAGTCGACATACTGTCTTTGAGGTTCCCTTCTTTGAGGACAAAGAGTAGGATTTTCATTATCTGCAGACTGTATATTATACTAATGTTAGCATATATCTGAGAGAGCATCTTCTATTTTTCTATTGCAGTTTTCTCACGTCTGGGCAACAATGTCTTAGTTTGCTACTTCTTGTTATGGGATAAATTAAATCAAGTGAAAACTGCCTCCTCGTAATTGGGTCGCCTCTATCTATTTACCTGTTTGAGTTGGGAAAATTACTTTCAGATTCTGATCTGTAGCTGCAATGTGATGTTTTGAAACTTGAACCTAAATTGTCCTATAACTGATTCTTTCACAAGTTCTCTGTAGCGCACATCCTTTTTGTCCACTTTCTGAAGTCCCTGAATATTGAAGGACACGATTTTATTTTGCTACTTTTTTCCTGCAGCAATCATCAAATGCATCCCCCTAATTAAAAAAACGTGTATGTGTGAATGTGCACATGTTTATGTGTACATATTACTCCATGTTTGAATGTGCAGAAGACTGTGGTTAATGTCAGATATTATCTTCTATTACTTTCCACCATACTTTTGGAAGAAATATAGCAGAAAGCAATAGAAGAAAATATCTGACATCAACCTCTCCAAATGAAGTTCTCTGTTTGGCTACAATGACTCAAACCTAGCCCCCGGGGATTCTCTCATTTCAAGATCTTCCCTCTACTGTTAGTAAAAGGGTAGTAGACTAGTTCCACCACGCCTGTTTTGGGGAGCTTGTTTTTATTATTTATTGTTTGGCTTTGTGGTTTTTTTTTTGCTTGTTTGCTTTGTGTGTGTGTGTGTGTGTGTGTGTGTGTGTGTGTTTCTGTGTGTATCTCAATTCAGGTCCTCGTGCTTTCCAAACAAGTAGTTTACGCATAGAGCATCTATCCAGCCCTGCTTTACTGTATTTAAAAAGTGTGCTTCTTTTATCAATTTACATGTTGAAACCACTTTATCTTGAACCCTTAATCATGATTTATTTTACTATGAACACTGATATTTCTTCAGTCCCTTTTTACTAGAAGAGGCACGTGTCCTATTTTTCTAAACATTTCCAGCAACTAAGGACCAAACACTCAACATATGAGTCTATAGAGGCTTTCTTATTCAACCACCACAGTGTCTTAGCATTTTTACCCTTTGCAAGGGAAACTGTCTTTCTACTCAATATATCATATTTTCCTTTCATTGTTTACATTGTTTCACTCCTTCAATTATGACAAGAATTCTTCTCAAAATATTTACTAATTTTCATGACTTGTTTATATTTGGTGATAATTGATTTTCATTTTCAAGTTCAAATTATCTACTTGATCATACCTATGAATTCCTAGGACATTATCACATATCAATGTGTACTTCTGACTAAGAGGATCTTCAAGTAACAAAACCTGCTATGAAAATGAATGGTAGTTTCATAGTCTGGCAGCTCACATGCTTATAAAAGGACAAAGGAGAAAGATTTGCTTGGCATTTTCTTTTCCTGATTCTTACCTTTGATGAGGTATGCTTTTGATGCCATGGTATTTGGCTTCATTATGGACACAAATCATCAAAACCAAGAACTGTGGACCCTGAGCTTCAATAAATTCTTTTCCTCTTAAGTTGTTTCTTTGTGGGAGGGATATACTCAGTTTTATTTAGACCTTATTTAAACTATTACATTTATATTAATTTAACATTACAAATTTAGGGACTATTATAATTAAATCACCAAGCTCTTCATTGTGGGATGTGTCTGTGTATCTATCTCTACTGGCTTGTGTGGAAAACCATACATGTTATGAAGCCTAGATCCACACAAGATATGATAGCTTCCCTCCAGGATTTCTTAACTGCATGATGCTCTGAAACAGCAGTAGTATTTGGTTTTTAGATTCAGAAATGAACAAGTCCTGTCATGCATGACCAAGGCTTCTTTGAAATTTCGCATAGTATCTTTATGATAGCTTGCTTCCTGTTTTGAAGATATTGTGAAGTATATAACCAATAGGAGTACAATATTAATGTGGAAAAACAATGAAATAAACATTATAAACTATAATTACCAACCCAAGTTAAGAAATGGCTCAAAGCATTTCACCAAGCCTATAGCAAAAGTTGAGAGTCAAGTAAATTAATACTCATTTCTCTCTCTCTCTCTCTCTCTCTCTCTCTCTCTCTCTCTCTCTGAGACAGGATTTCTCTGTATAGTCCTGGCTGTCCTGGAACTCACTTTCTGGACCAGGCTGGCCTCGAACTCAGAAATCCACCTGTCTCTGCCTCCCAAGTGCTAGGATTAAAGGCGTGCGCCACCACCGCCCAGCAATATTCACTTCTCTTGATAGACGCCACTATAACCCGTCTAGATCAAAATAGCCAAAACCAAAATCTCAAGTTCACACTGCTGATCACAATTATTTCCAGAGATTCACTGGTTACATTTTCCTTAAACACATCATCTATTTCATTTATTTCCCACATATTAATGCTATTGTCTTCTGTGTACTTCTATTTTAAAAAGCACACATCCTAAAACAAATATTAAAGTGAAATAAATAAAACTGGTTTCAGAATGGAGTTAGTGGTATATAGTCATGCCTAGGTTATTTTGTGATTCAGTACAGTTTGCTATTCAAAACATGTAAGTATACCATGCTATTTCTAATTAAATAGAAGTTTCTTCCTAGTCAAGTTACTGGGGAAGAACATAAGATCTTTAATTTCAGACAGTCTGACTTCTGAAACACCCAGAGAGTGTTAAACTTTCCTGGTTTTTAAAAAGAAATCAACTGAAGCCTCAGACAACTGTCAGAACAAATATTTCTTGAATCCCTTCACAGCTTCCAAGCAGAGCTGACAGGGAACTCTTTTGCAGAAATCACCCTGTCTTTCTGAGCCAAAATTCTAACCTGGCTTTCTAAATACAATGTTGAATGCCCATAAAAATCTGCCTCTGTTATCTCTTTGCCCTTTGTTTAGCCTTAAGAATTGCTATGGTAATCTTCAAAACTTTAATTTTAATTTTAGAATGAAGCCTGCTGTTACACAAATAATTAAATTTGAGGTTTTATTCCCATTGGAAAGGAACATTGGAAAAATGAAAATAAGTAACACCTTTTTCAGATTTAAGGAAAATATCAAGTAGATTAGTAATATAGTTAATACATAAATTATCACTATACCTGGATATACTTTACCCTGATCCAATGGTAATCTAAACTATAGTACAGATTTAATTTTTGTTTTGTGATTGTTCACGTGATTTTGTTTGGATGCATACCTCAAGATTCTTTAGATGGGAATTGAATTGTAAAAACAACCTGACAGGTGGAACTTCACAGAGAGGATTAGGGGTTGGGGTGGCTGGTGTCATGCTTGTTAAAGGGGACTCATCATCATAATTTCACTCTCTGAACATTAAAGGATCATTATGATGACAGCATGGATTTGACATAAAAGTAAGTATGTTTGTCTTCTCTCCTCCTTCTTACCTTCCTCCTCCTTCTGCTTCCTCTCTCTGTTTCTCTGTCTCTCTGTCTGTCTCTCTCTGTTTTTCTGTCTCTCTGTCTTTCTCTGTCTCTGTCTCTCTGTTTCTGTCTCTATCTGTCTCTCTCTATGTGTCTCTGTCTCTCTGCCTGTCTCTGTCTCTGTCTCTGTCTGTCTCTGTCTCTGTCTCTGTCTCTGTCTCTCTCTCTCTCTCTCTCTCTCTCTCTGATACAGTGTCATTTTATCTTTTGCTATGAGATAATACAGCAAGAAATACCTGAAAAGGTAGATCCCTTTAACCTCTATTTTCACCAAAACATGAAACAACTAAACTTTTGTGGTTCATGAATTCCTGCTACAGGAACCCAAGATGGACAATGACGTTAAACTAAGTCATATTTGACTTAACAATAAGTGGTAATCATCATTCAGTAATAATCTAAATGATAACATAAGCTTTCTTAATAAGCAATATATTTTTAACTACATCACAACCGGATCCACTTGAAACCTTTGTTATTCAACTATGGTTCTTTTGCTAATTTAGGTTATTTTCAGCATTTCTCTATTAATACAATCTCTGTTTCTCTACATTTCTTTATTTTGCTTCCTTTTTGCTACTGAGTCTCAAGGTGTCAGTAGCAGCTAGCATTATTTTATTGGTGCTTGGATTGAGATTCACTAACACAAAAATGAATATCATGGTCTCCACTAGCATAGATGTTATGTGGCTGACAGGGAATTCTTAGGAAATAGAGAAAAGAGATATTCACATTGGAAATGTTAAGCCAGAGAAACATTCAGCATAATGTTGCAATTTCATTTTACTGATTCATATACAATTTTTTTCTTGGCAATCCCATTTGGATACTCATATAAATACATTTCCAAATCAACTCCAAATACATTTTAAAGTTGGCAACTATGATTTTCTTAGAATAATTTCTGTTGCTTTTATACCTAAACTTGTGAATAATTAATTATTTAAGGATATCTTTTGTTCCATTAATTGATTTTTACTGAGCTAAATTACTCATGCATTAAACATCCTTTATTATCAGACCAGTTACTCCTACTTATGTTTGTAAATAAGAGGATATGCTAAAATGATTTTATGCTTTTCAATTTTAATTTATCCAGCCAAATTGTTTTCTCTGTTAAAACTGATCTCACTTCCTCTAGCAGTATATGAGAGGAAGTGAGATGACATGAATAAAGGGACATAGAGCCAAGTCATGCAAGAGACTGTTGGCCAAAGAATCAGGGCTTGTTGTGCATTCAATATCAAGTACGAAAGCCATTAAACAGAAGTTATCTGATTTTAAAAATATTACAAGACATACTCTGATGCAAGTAATGGATTAAAGTTTAGAGAAAGCAATCATAGCAAGAGAGAAGAGAAAACAAATAGTACTTTCTTTCAAACAATGAAAATATGAAACAAAATTGTAACATCGAAGTTACTCTCTTAAAATTACTTTTTATCATGTAATGTTTATTAATTTCTATTGAAAATAGATTCTTCTTTCATGTACTACATCCCGACTACATTTCCCTTCCCTCCACTCCTCCCAGTTTCTCCTCACCTCTCCTCTAGATCTACTTCTCATCCCTCCCTTCAGAACAAGAGAGGTCTCTGAGAGACAGCAACCAAATATGACAATTCCTGATACAATAAGGCAAGGCAAAAACTCTTATAATAAGTCTGGACAAGGCAAACCAATAAGAGTAAAAGAATCCCAAGAGTAGTAAAAAGAATCAGAGACAACCCCATTCCCAATGTTAGGAGTCCCATAAAAACACCAACCTAAAAGCCATGATATACACAGAGGACAGGTGCAGACCCATGCAAGTCTGTGCTTGACCTTTCAGACTTGGTGAGCCTCTATGATCACTATTTAGTTGATTGAGTGGGTAATGATTTCCTGGTGTCCTCCATCCCCTCTGACTTCTACAATCTTTCTCTCCCTCTTCCATGGAGTGAAAAGTTAAGATAAAGCTTTCATTATTTGTGAATAGGATATCAAGAGCTTATTTGAAATAAAATGTGCTAAAATAACTAATGTGGAAATTTCTTGTTTCTTTAACAACTCAGTAGTAACATGTGATGTTTTTCTGGAAGATGTCTTGTGAAAGGGCATGTGGTGTTTTGCTGAAGACAGACACTTGAGAGGACATGGAATATTTAGGAAAAAAATATAAATGTAACTCCCACAAACAGTGAAAGGATGCCGTTGCATTGCTACACCATACAGTGTTTCACTGGTTTCTCTGGTTTTGTTGGTCTTTGGTGGTCTTCACTTTATAGAGAGAAATGCATTAAAGAACATCTGGTGGTATACCCACTGATTCTGACAGCTTCCACTGGTTCTTGATGATTTTGGGAGTCTTGCTGTTTCTGTACAATTGTGCCTCTGCTACAGATTTGTGTTTGGTGTTTATTATTGAACTGGACTTCTGGTATCCTGACAATGAAGAGCGAAGTCACCCCAAGGATCTACTTCTAAACAGGTCCACAACACCCTTTTCCTATTAGCCTTTTTTCCTTACCTCTGGTCAGTGGGTTAGAAGGGAAGTTGAAGTGTTTAAGAAACCAAAATAAAGTAGGTTTTGAGAACATCTAAGCCTACAAATAATCGAACGGCAGAGAAGCACCTAAAGAAATGTTCAGCATCCTTAGTCATTGGGGAATGCAAATCAAAATAAGATTCCTGAGATTCCACTACACACCAGTCAGGATGGCTAAGATCAAAAACTCAGGTAACATCAGATACTGGTGAGGATATATCCTACATTGCTGGTGGGATTGCAAGCTGGTACAAACACTCTGGAAGTCAGTCTGGTGATTCCTCAGAAAATTGGACATGGTGCTACCTGAGGACCCAGCTATACCACTTCTGAGCATATACCCAGAAGATGCTCCAACATGTAGCAAGGACACATGCTCTACTATGTTCATAGCATATTTATAATATTCAGAAGCTGGAAAGAACCTAGATGTCCCTCAACAGAGGAATGGATACAGAAAATGTGGTACATTTATACAATGCTGTACTACTCAGCTATTAAAACAATAACTTCATGAAATTCTTAGGCAAATGGATGGAACTTGAAAATATCATCCTGAGTGAGGTAACCCAGTCACAAAAGAACATACATGGTATGCACTCACTGACAAGTGGATATTAGCCCAAAAGTTTGGAATACTCAATATACAATTAATTCACAGACCATATGAAGCTCAAGATGAAGGAAGACCAAAGTGTGGATGCTTTAGTGCTTTTTAGAAGGGGAAACAAAATATTTGTCAATAAAATATATAAATATCAAGATGAGCAAGCAAATAAAAGTCAGATTTGACAGCCCTGTGTAAACTAACTCTCCCATATATTGCATCCTTTCATGTGATGAATCTGTGGTATCATTACCATGAGCACTCTCTGGTTTAAAAGCACACATTCACATGGGTTTGTTCATCATCTCAAGATCTATCTTATCAGACATGATATCCAAGACTATCTTCTTTCTGTGTAAACACAGACAGTGTCAGAGTGTAACTGTCAAGAACTCAACACAAGTAAAAATTCACTAAATACATAGGCAAGTGTTTCTGTCTAAAGTAGCACCAAGCACCCAGCACCAATATGTTACCATGCTGCAATTGCTTTTCATTACCATATCTGGGTAAGATATTCATAGTCACTCATGGAATCTAAATAAAGACTTTCTAGAGTCCACCCTTTTATAAATATACTTATACAAATTAATATATCACTCTTTTATTTTATGCACTTTGATATCAGTATTGGGAAATTGCTAACTGAGACTATTTTTAAGATGAGAACATATATCTTGACTATGGTAAAATTAACTTTTTCCATCCAAATATAATTTATTTTATAAATGACTCCTGCATTCAGACCATATTCTTTAAAACAGTTTGTCCAAGTGGTTATAGGGAGATAAGAAATTATTATTATATTTGAGAAGTAATTAAAGTTGAAATATTTGAACATAGTATATGATTGAATATGAAGTTAAGAAAGAGTTTAAATGAATTTCTGCAGAAGGTAAAATTAAATAGTGAATTGGGAGTATAAATTTTGATAATAAACTTGTAGCTAGCACATTGAAAAGCTCATTTGAGTGTAAGCTGTTTATATAACATAAGATGAGGCCAGACTTGTTAGTCACTGGAAAAAATGAAAGCCAATACAGGCTTCATGGCAAAGCCATTTAAAATAACTGAAAGTCCAGTGATTGATAGTTCATGAGAATGGAAAATCCAATTGATATATAATCCAAGGAGCAGGAGATAAAATTTCCTCCAAGCCATCCCATAATTAATCCATCTAATTAAGAATTTCCTCTTTTGAGAGTTTATTATTTCATGTGACAAAAAGATAAATGTCATTAAATTGAAGAGGGGAGAGAGAAAGCTGTGCAAACATAAGCCACATAATATCAGAGAAAATTCATCAGGTTTCAAAAACACATTTATAATTAAATTCACATAGTTTTGAGAGATGAACGATATTACCCTTCAAAAATTTAAGGAAGCTATGCTGCTGAAGAAATGTCTAAACTCTATGCATCCTCAGTACATTTTTAGTTGTTTAGTTATTAAAGTTACTATTTGTTCATGTCTGTACAAGACCCATATGATATCTCTGTATTGTGAGTTTCAGTTAATACCATTGAGGATAGTGGAAAACACACTATATAAGGCACACAGTTGCATGTTAAAAGTGAAAAGAAGCCAGAGGAATAAGCTAGGAAGTATTGGTTGATTATGGATAGTGGGCTTCTCATTCTTTTTTTCAGTAGCTGACTTGTTTCTGTTTATCATCCTATAAAGTATGCCAAGGTAGTTCTGACACAGTGGCTCAAATCTACTACTCCATGTACCTTGTTGATGAAAACTAAATACAATGGACCAAATACTTTTTAAATGTCAATTGTCAAGAGATTTAATATTAGTAAGAACATATGACAAAGAGGCATATTTAAGTGAGTTTGTGTTAGTAATTTTTCTCTATTTATAGTGACAATTTTGTCCTAGGATAGATCCCATAACCTCACTGTTAGAATAGTACTGATGGCCAAACCTTCCAAAGAAATTTCAAATCCTGAGACTAAGGATATTGTTCAATAGGTGCTCATTGATACTTGCTGGAATAAGCGTGAGAACTTGAATTCAAATCCCTGGAATATGCAATAAAAGACAGACATGGTCATATACATTTTTAACCAAAATATTGGAGTAGTAGGAAGGATACAAAGACAGTAGGAATAAGGGGCTGCCTGGCCAGCAAATCTAAATGAAAGGCAAGCACCACATTGAATGAATTAGTCTCTCTCAAGAATAAACTCCATAATTGGCTATCCATCCACAATGTTTTCATTGTAAAGAAAAAAGAAAATAAATAAAAGGTTTTTTTTTTACACTAACAGAAAAATATTCAAGATGTCATATAGAAATTTAAGAATGGAGGAATGAAACGATATTAATAATTTCTACTTGAGGAAGGCTACTTTTCTCTTTTTATTCCATGAAAATACATAGAAGATTTACTGATTGTGACACATGCTTTAATCCCAGCGAGCAGATTTCAGGGTTTGAGGCCAGTCTTGCATACAGAGCAAATTCCAGGACAGCTAGAGCTACACAGAAAAACACTGTCTCAAAATAGGAAACTATATAGAAGATTTAGGAGTAAATATTATATTACAACATTGTTCGATAGTGCTTTCAGTTTGTGTCTATAAAATGCAAATAACAAGTATCCAGGTCAGTGAGGGTAGATCCAGAATAGATGGGTAAAATGCCATGAAATTTACTAAAATGGTAAATAGTTCTAAGTATTAACTATGAAAGGTCATTTTGTCCATTCTTATTTCTAGAGCTTAGATAAACAGTAATGATATAACAAAAATTGAGTCTAATATAAGCTGTTTACAAGAAAAGATGCTTTAAGTAAAATAAAACAGATTAGAAGTAAACCCTTGGTCTTGGAAACTTTATATGCCCCAGTATAGGGGAACGCCAAGGCCAAGAAGTAGGAGTGGGTGGGTAGGGGAGCAGGGCGGGGGCAGTGTATAGGGGACTTTTGGGATGCATTTGAAATGTAAATGAAGAAAATATCTAATAAAATTGAAAAAAGAAGTAAATGGGTAAAGAAAAATGTCACATTAAAAAAGAGTATAAGGTCAGAGCTATTGGGAAAACTACTTTTCCATTATGTAAAAGAGATTATAAGATGAAGTATTTCACCTAAGATAAAGAGGCTTATTCCATGATGGCAAAAATGATAAGCTGTCATATGACCATACAATATATTAATATGTCTATGGGTATTAACAGAAACTACAAAATAGTGAAGTAAAAATGGGCAGAATTTTACAGTGAAGATTACATTGCAATGCTATAATGGCACAATACTTCAGCATATCTCTCCCAATCATTTGCACAATTTAATTAAAATTTAGGCTAGAAAAACAACTATTTAAATGTGATAGTGGTTTATAAAGCATACCTAACAACTGCAGAATACATGTTTGGTTCATCGGAAGAAGATTTATTCAAAATGTAGGATGAATGGCCATTGCCTAAGGAAGAGGATACAGGGAAGAAAACGTATTCTAAATGAGTAGATAGAAGTCTCTGTGAGGAATGAGATGTACATCATATTCACTGCAACTGTAATTCATTGGGTATGGATACACCAAATGTAATCAAATCTTATACAATTTGTGTTACTGCTTGGACATCTATTATCTATCTTCAAATGGAAAAACTTCACAGCAATGTTTTATTTTATTTGCAATTTTCAAAATATATATACCATTAAATAAATAGCTTATGATCTTCGAAGATATTTGTCTTAAAGTTTTCCATAGTTTTTAATTATGATGTTAGTGTTGTGTGACTCTTCTTACATTCATTGACTGTAGATTAGAAATGGAAAGCAAACCAATTATTCCTCCCACCCAAGAATAAGTTGGTGAACAGTTCATTGAGATTATTTATAAGAGCACGATAAGAAAGTACTATTAGGAAATGTGTAGACTCAAAGCTAAATCACATAAAAGGCCTCTTCAGCATGTGTAAAAAATCAAAAAGTACATCAATAGAGTTCCATGTACAAGTAGAAGTTCATTGAAGAGAGTATTCACTTTCCTTGAAATTGCTTACTGTTTCTTTAACCATGGCGAAAGACGTTGTGAATCTGGTAGTTTTCAGAGATTTCTGAGGTTCACAAGTGTTAGAAGACTGTTTTCCCCACTCCAGAAAGGAGCATTTCATTTTAATATATTGATACATAAAATACACGTAAATCTCAAAGTTCATAGTTAATAGAAATACACTTGATAGCATTAAAGGAAGAAGCAGGAAGAAGCTGAGGAGGAGGGTGACCCCATAAAAAGACTAGCAGTCTTAACTAGCCTGGACACCCGAGATTTCTCAGACACTGAGCAAACCAGGAAGAATACACCAGCTGATATGAGATCCCAGACACATATACAGCAGAGGTCTGGCCTCAGTGAGAGAAGATGCACCTAACCCTGGAAGATTTGAAGCCCAAGGGAGTAGGGAGGTCTGGTGGGGTGGGAGCGAGGGGGTGGGGACATCCTCTTGGAGATGGGGGGAAGAGGTATAGTATGGGAAACTGTTGGAGGGCAGACTGGGAGGGGATAATGACTGGACTGTAAAACATTAAATAATAATAATAATAATAATAATAATAATAATAATAATAATAATAATAATGAGAAACCTTTATCCTATGTAGAAGTGATGGTGACTACATCAAAATATTCATTATCAAAGGATGAGAAAAGATCATTTCTGTGATGCACAAAACGTCCAAACTTATCAGAAGACTGAGCTTGAGTTTGGAGAGCTATAACAAGATTTGATTAAATATTGATTTATCAAAATTTAATTTGTCATTACATTTAATTTAGTTTGAGAACTCTGAAAATCAGTTCTGGGGAGACTGCTGATTAACACGAAATCATTGTTAGTCATTAAAGCTTGGAAAATTTTGACTTAGAATTCCTAGGGAGAGGCTTAAAACTTGAAAACAAATACTAAAACCAGGCAGTCATATGTAGAAAGCTCACAAACCCTAACAATCATTAAAACTTGGAGAACAACCTGTAACTCCAGCTCTTAGGAAGCTCAGTTACAAGACCAGTAATAAACTTGAAGTTAGTGTGGACAGCAGAGTATGATCCTGCCTCAAAAAATGTATACCTGCTAACAAACATTTGTAGTAATAATGATTGCAAACTGTTTCCAAACTCTTAAATGTGAATAGATTTATGCATAGAATCATATATAAATTCTATATATTCACAAATAATATATGATAAGTGTGAGTTATATAGCCTGATGTGATAAACACTGCCATCTCCAAGTATTACCAAAAATGCTCAAATAAGATATAGTTAAATGTCAAATAGCCCAGAAGTAAGCAGGTGTACTGTAATTTATATCTTCTTGTTTTTCATTGAGCATCCTTAGCTACTGTATCTTATCTGCTTTTCAGGAATGAAAACTGGAGATATCTAAAAGGGAGATCTGGTCGAGAAAAATCAAGGAACAAATGAGATCATGGATTCCAAAATTACATATTCTTGGGTAGATGTTTTGTACTGAAATTAAGATTTGCTGGCCAGATTTACTTATGATAGGAAGACAAGAAAAATCCTACTTTGTCAATGGGGATCCAAATAAGTCACATCTACAGCTCTACAATGTGTACACACACACACACACACACACACACACACACACACACACACACACGCACACACAATAATAATAATAATAATAATAATAATAATAATAATAATAAGAAGAAGAAGAAGAAGAAGAAGAAGAAGAAGAAGAAGATGAAGAAGAAGAAGTTCAGGTGAAACTGAGAAAACAGAAAGTAAAATCCTGAGAACAATTTGTCTTATTGAGATTGCATTTCTGATAAACAGAAAGGAACATATTTTTCAATACCAGAGGTTGGCTTTATCCAAGAATGTAGGTGGATACATCATGAAAACTGCAGCCAGGTACCTTTGAATGCCTCTCTTTTCTCAAAGTAGGAGGTCATGATATTATGGGATGTGTGTGAATATGGAAGAGAAGGTATATAATTTTGAGAGGAGAGAATCTATCAAACACTTGTAATTACATACAGAGTGTTGAAGCCACTATAGGATTTCTGGGGCAGCATTTAAATTTCAATTTTTTATTAGATATTTCTTTATTTACATTTCAAATGCTATCTCTTTTCCCCTCTGAAAAACCCCTCCTCCTATCCTCACCACCCTTCCCCAGCACACCAATCCAACCACTCTCTCTTCCTGGCCTTGGCATTCCCTTATACTGGGGCATAGAACCTTCACAGGACTAAGAGCTTCTCCTCTCATTGATGACCGACTAGGCCATTCTCTGCTACATATGCAGCTAGAGACATGAGTCTGACCATGTGTTTTCTTTGGTTGGTGGTTTAGTCTTAGGGAGCTCTGGGGGGACTGGTTATTTCATATTGTTATTCCTCCTATGGGGCTGCACACACCATCTCCTTGGGTACTATCTCCAGCTACTTCATTGGGGACCCTGTGCTCTGTTCAATGGATGGCTGTGAGCATCCACTTCTGTATTTGTCAGGCACTGGCAGAGCCTTTTAGGAGACAGTTATATCAGGCTACTGACAGCAAGCTCTTGTTGGCATCTGTAATAGTGTCTGCGTTTGGTAGGTGTATATGTGATGTATCCCCAGGTGAGAGTCTCTGGATGGTCATTCCTTCAGTCTCTGCTCCACATTTCATCTCTGTAACCCCTTCCATGGGTATTTTGTTCACCCTTTGAAAAGGATCAAAGTATCCACACTTTTGTCTTTCTTCTTCTTGAGTTTNATGTGCTTTGTGAATTGTATCTTGGGTATTCAGAGATTCTGGGCTAATATCCACTTAAGAGTGAGTACATATTATGTGTGTTCTTTTGTGACTTGGTTACCTTGCTCAGGATGATATCCTCCGTTTGTCTAAGAATTTCATAAATTCATTGTTTTTAATAGGTGTGTAGTAATTCATTGTAAAAATGTACCACAATTTCTGTATCTATTCCTCTGTTGAGGGACATCTGGACAGCTTCTGGCTATTATAAATAAGGGTGCTATGAACATAGTGGAGCATGTGTCCTTACTACATGTTGGAGCATCTTCTGGGTATATGCCCAGGAATGGTATTGCTGGATCTTTCAGAAGTACTATGTTCAATTTTCTGAGGAACTGCCACACTGATCAGAGTGGTTGTACCATCTTGCAGTCCCACCAGCAATGGAGGAGTGTTCTTCTTTCTCCACATCTTTCACCAGCATCTGCTGCCACCTGAGTTTTTTGATCTTAACCATTCTGGCTGGTGTGAAGTAGAACCTCAGGGTTCTTTTGCTTTGAATTTCCCTGATGACTAAGGATGTTGAACATTTCTTTAGAAGCTTCTCCAGCATTCATGTTTCCTCAGTTGAGAATTCTCTGTTTATCTCTGTTCCCCATTTTTAATAGATTTGGTTCTCTGGAGTCTAATTTCTTAAGTTCTTTGCATATATTGGATATTAGCCCACTATTGGATCTAGGATTGGTAAAGATCTTTCCCCAATCTGTTGGCTGACATCTTTTTTTATTGACGGCGTCCTTGCCTTACAGGAGCTTTGAAATTTTATGAAGTCCCATTTGTCAATTTTTGATCTTACAGCAGTAGCCATTGGTGTTCTGTCCAGGAATTTTTTTTTCCTGTGACCATATGTTTCAGGCTCTTCCCCAATTTTTCCTCTATAAGTTTCAGTGTCTCTGGTTTTATGTGGAGGTCCTTGATCCACTTGGACTTGAGCTTTGTAAAGGAGAGAACAATGGATAAATTTGCATTCCTCTACATGCTAACCTCTAGTTGAGCCAGCACCATTTGTTGAAAATGCTGCCTTTTTTCCATTGGATGGTTTTAGATCCTTTGTCAAAGATCAAATGACCATAGGGATGCGGGTTCATTTCTGGGTCTTTAATTCTATTCCACTGATCTACTCTCACTGTATCAATTCTGTGCAGTTTTTATCACTATTGCTCTGCAGAACAGCTTGATGGTGATTCTACCAGAAGTTCTTTTATTGTTGGGAATAGTTTTTGCTATCTTATGTTTTTTTGTTATTCAAGATGAATTTACAAATTTCCCTGTCTAACTCTGTGAAGAATTGAGTTGGAATTTTGATGGGGATTGCATTGAATCTGTAGATTGTTTTTGGCAAGATGGCCATTTTTACTATATTAATCCTGCCAATCCATGAGCGTGGGAGATCTTTCCATCTTCTGAGATCTTCCTTGATTTCTTTCTTCAGAGACTTGAAGTCTTATCCTACAGATCTTTCACTTGCTTAGTTAGAGTCACACCAAGCTNTNTTATATTATTTGTGANTATTGTGAAGGGTTCTGTTTTCCTAATTTCTTTCTCAGCCCGTTTATCCTTTGTATAAAGAAAGGCCACTGATTTGTTTGAGTTAATTTTATATCCATCTACTTTGCTGAAGTTGTTTATCAGGTTTAGAAATTTTCTGGTGGAATTTTTGTGGTCAATTACATATACTATCATATCATCTGCAAATAGTGATATTTTGACTTCTTCCTTTCTAATTTGTATTCCTTTGATCTCCTTTTGTTGTCTAATTGCTCTGGCTAGAACTTCAAGTTCTATATTGAATAGGTAGGGAGAGAGTGTGAAGCCTTGTCTAGTCCCTGATTTTAGTCAAATTGCTTCAAAATTTTCTCCATTTTTGATGTTGCCTACTGGATTTCTATATATTGCTTTTACTATGTTTAGGTATGGGCCTTTCATTTTCTAGTCACAGATTTATAGTTGGCCCAAGTTCTCAAAGCTGAAATAGCAAATCATCATCACAGTAGCTTAAAACAAAGTAAATTCATTATGTTCCAGTTCTGTACACCAGAAGACCTAAAATGTCACTCAAAGCCAGGTGTCAACATCCTTGTGCTTCTTCCTGGAAGACTCAGGGATTCTTTAGCTTACTTTAGCTTGGCCATGATTTTTGTGAGATTCAAAGCTTCAAACTATAGACCTGAGGTCATTTCTCTGGTGCTCATGTATGTAAGAAATAGTCCTAGGCTCTAAGAATTCAGCATCTGCATTGTATATTTTGTCCTCCACCCTCAAATCCAAGAAACAGTAGACTTCATTTTTTAACCTTACATTTCAACAGTTGTCCTCTGTGCTTTTAGCAAATGAAGATTAGCTAGGGTTCTTCCAGGTAATCCAGGTTAAATTTTGCATCTGAAGGCCTAAAATTACAATAGATCTATAACCTATGTTATGTCAGTTATACACAGAACTTTAAAACTAGTTTGTGTGAGACCAGTACAATGCCTAATACATAACTAATAATCAGTTTTGATGGTTGCATGGTTTCCAAATTGCCTCATCTATAATAGGAAAGGCATGGAAGGGACAGTCATTTGCATTTAAAAATTAATGAGAAAAAAGTGAATCTATCACTGCTGAGTAAATAAGTGTGGCAATCAAAGATAGACCTGAATAAAATTGAACTGTTAAGACTCCTGAGTACCGAATAACCCTTTTAAAAAATGGGTCCATAGCTAAACAAAGAAGTCTCAACTGAGGAATACTGAATGGCTGAGATGCACCTAAAGAAATATTCAACATCCTTAATCATTGGGGAAATGCAAATCAAAACTGAGATCCTACCTCAAACCAGCCAGAATGACTAAGATCAAAAACTCAGATGACAGCAGATGCTGGAAAGCATGTGGAGAAAGAGGAACACTCCTCCTTTGCTGGTGGGATTGCAAGCTGGTACAACCACTCTGAAAATCAGTCTAGAGGTTCCTAAAAAATTGGACTGAGAACCCAGCTATACCACTCCTGGTATAAGGGTGCATGCTCCACTATGTTCATAGCAGCCTTATTTATAATAGCCAGAAGCTGGAAAGCACCCAGATGTTCCTCAACAGAGGAATGGATACAGAAAATGTGGTACAGTTATACAGTGGAATACTACACAGCTATTAAAAACAATGAAATTCTTAGGCAAATGGATGAAACAAAAAAAATATTATCCTGAGTGAGGTAACCCAGAGTCAGAAGAACATAAATGGTATGTACTCACTGATAAGTGGATATTAGGAAAAAATTCAGAATAACCACAATGCAGCTCACAGACCATATAAAGCTGAAGAAGATTGAAGTCCAAAGTGTGTATGATTCAGTCCTACTTAGAAGCAGAAACAAAATAATCACAGGAGGTAGAGGGAGAGAGGGACCTGGGAGGTAGAGAGTAGAGGAAGGAAAAGCAGGGCCTGGATTAGGTGTAGGAAGAGTGGGGGGGGGGAATACAGAGGGTTAGGAAATTGAATGAAGGTGTGCAGCAGTGTGGGTGGGGAGCTGAGGGTAGCCACTAAAAAGTTCCATATGCCAGGAAAGCAAGTGGCTCCCAGCATCCGTCTGGGATGAGATTAACTGAAGTACCCAATAAATGGGAGAGAGAACCTGTAGAGCCCATATCCAGAGATGAGGCATGGCCCAGGTTGAAGAACGGGACCACTCACCCATCTCAAAAATATTAACACAGAATCGTTCCTGTCTAAAGGAAGTACAGGGACAAAGAGTGGAGCAGAGATTGAAGAAAGGGCATCCAGAGAATGCCCAACCTAGGAATCCATCCCATATATAGACACTAAATCCAGACACTATTGCTGATACCAAGAAGTGCTTGCTGACAGGAGCCCTTCCTGTTCCCTGAGAGGTTCTGCCAGAGCCTCACCAATACAGATATGGATGCTTTCAGTCAATCATTGGACTGAGCACAAGGACCCCAATAGAGGAGTTAGGGGAAGGATTGAAGGATCTAAAGGGGTTTGCAACCCCATAGGAAGAACAACACTATCAACCAGACACCCCCCACCACTACCACCAAAGCTCCCAGGGACTAAACCACCAACCAAAGAGTATACATGGAGGGACCTATGGCTCCAGCTGCATATGTAGCAGAGGATTGTATTATCTGGCATCAATGGGAGGGGAGGCCCTTGGTCCTGTGAAGGCTCAATGACCCAGCATAGGGGAATGCTAGGATGGTGAGATTGGAGTGGGTGTGTAGGTGGTGGAGCACCCTCATAGAAGCAGGGATGGGATAGGGGTTTTGCAGAGGGAAATCAGGAAGGGGTATAGCATTTGAAATGTAAATAAAATAACCAATAAACAAAAGAAGATATTTTTGAGGTAGTTTAAACTGCTAGTTCTAAATATATAACTATATAGTTTCTACAAGATATAATAGTATAATGATAGGGTAAGGGGTCTCTATATTAAAACTCCAAAACACTCCCAAGTCTGTACTGTTTGAGTGTTTGAATATGCTATATAATTGGAAAGTGGCGTACTGTGAATCTTATATCATGTTTAACATTTGACCTTCAATAACAACAGCTTAAAGGCTTTTATGGGAAGTAACCTATAGTCAACTATATTGAAATGTATCTTGATCTTCACATTGACAGGAAGAGAGGAAGACTGTCATGTTGGTGAGTTCTTGATGGGAACTAATTTTGATATACCAAGGATTTATTAAGGGAATTTGGAAGTATGGTTTGTTCTGGCTGCACAATATAAACACGGCTGTAGTGAGACTGCTCACTTCATTTTTCCCCTACGTTTAGTTCAGTCTTTTTGTCAGAAATCTCCCTGAATGTACAGCTCAGTTCATTTCTATCTTGCCAGCATCTCATAACATTTCTATATCAATACGACTCCTCTCTTTCCCACTGGTCCATTATTTTGTGAGGAATTATATTGTAAGGACCTCTTATCCCCACTAACAAAATATAACATCTAGAACTCACTTCCCCACAGATTCCAGCAAAATGTCAATTCCTTTTTTGTTGTGAAAAATAGAAGTCTATGATCATTTGTTTTTGCTTATGTT
This sequence comes from Mus pahari, assembly GCF_900095145.1. NCBI lineage: Eukaryota > Metazoa > Chordata > Mammalia > Rodentia > Muridae > Mus > Mus pahari. The sequence continues at coordinate 81,933,989 of NC_034604.1, read as the reverse complement.
TTTGTTATTTTTAAAATGATTTTTTTATTTGGAAGAGCAATGAGGCTAAATGTTTTCAGAATTTACTGCCCTCTTAAAGAAAATGATAATGGGCTTTTAAAAATAACCTTCAAGAGTACACACATGTGTTTACCAATGTCAAAATACCCTGTTCTTTCTACTATAATTGAATGCCCCTTGCATAAAAATTATATACAAATGCTTAAATGTTGAGTGCCTCTGCATTAGACACTGAATAAAGGTTCAATTAAATAAATGTTTACAGAAAACTTATTATGTGACGGAGTATTCTAGGAACCAAATAAAAAGCACATAATTAATTCACAAGTGCTAAAATTCTGAAAAAAAGGCATATGACAAAATAAAGATAACATAAACCAACTCCACACCATCACTACTACTAAGTATTTCATACATAGCCAACTGTCTGTTTACCTCCATGCTGTAGATTCCATACTCTTCATATTTCACAACATGAGGGCCTCATTTTTCCATCTTTTCTTTAAGCTTGTAATTCTGACCCATCACTTGTTACCTAATTTATAATAAATGTCATTCCAAGCCCTTTGTGCCCCAGATAAGCAAGTATTAATGTTCTTTGTTTTTACAGTTTCTAAGTCTGGCTTTTAAACTGAACATTAAATTTGCCTTAAAAGTCATTGGTCAGCCATCTTGTTGATGTCCATTCTTGTCTAAATTTGCCTTATATGAGTATAACAGATAATGCAAAGTAAGAACTTTTTCACAAAACAGTAACAATGTAAATAACCACTATTTGTGGACTTAAACATACCTCTCATCCTTGGAGCAAGTATACAGACATTTTTACATCACACATGGAAAGTAGTTTAAAGCCAGGCTAGAAAGTAAAAGAAGACAGAGCACATTCCTTGCCAGCAGCCTACACTTACCAATCCTTTGAGGTCCTCTGGATCACAAGAGCCATGTAGCAGCCTGTAGCAGGCCCTCTGCACTAGCCTTGGTGTCATTCTGTGAGGAGAATATTAGGAAAATATTAAGGAGCTCATACACTGGCTAGAATGATAGACACAATTAGATTTTGGCCAAGCCATTTCATATAGGATCAACTCTCTGAATTAATCTGGAAAAATACTTTATAGGTAGATAATAAGGCATATGTGAAATATCAAGAACAAAGTTGCAAAGACTGATTGATGTTTGGGCTTCTATTTCTCATTTCCTGAAGAAAGTTGTATCAGTGCATGCTTTGACTTGTTGCTTGTATTGATTGTCCCAACATTAGCAGGAAATATTGGAAAGTGAAACAAGATAGGTCTGAGCAAGAAGAGTTCCAGGAGACACAGATACTACTATTCATGGTCCCTAGTGCAGACCACTAAGATTCTAGAAGGTGGGTAGAGTAGCTATTACACAGTAACATGCTATCACTTTTGAATGTGTGTTTTTAGCTGAAAGTCACCAACTGCCCTGTGACTCTAATACTGTGGCAAAGATTGTCCTAATATCAATGTTAATACATTCACAATCATAAAGGACCAAATTAATTATCAATGGAAAGTGGAACAGAAGTGAGAGAGGTCCCCACTGCAGCAATATGTATGCTGTGATGTAATGGTGCCTTTCAGAACATCTAGCCTTTACAAAAGGTTTCAATCTTTAACCTGTTTAATGAGATTCAGAATGAGATCAAAGGTTATTACCAGAAGTCATTTAAAAAATATTTTTGTGAGTCGTCAGTTTTAGCAGGCCTAAAATTTAGCTTTGAAAGGACTATAAGTGCCCCTTTTTGTTTCTTTGTTTGAGAGATAGGTATTTGTCAGCCTTTACTAATCACTGTCTTCTATGTTGAAATTATCTACCATGTATAAATCAAATGCTTCTCCCTGCTATATATTAGAGGGATCATATCTGAAAACTAAGTAAACACAGGACATAGGTTGTGACATTATTTTGTCTATCTTGACATCTGACAAACTTTTGAATGTTGAAGTGATATTTCTAAGGATAGAGAGCATTTTTCTGAGAAACAGATGGAAATTATAGAACCATACCTTACTAGAATATCACTGTAAATTATGCTTCCTGAACACCTTAACTCCTAAAATTTACCAGGACTTTCTCCCTCTCCCTCTCCCTCTCCCTCTCCCTCTCCCTCTCCCTC